>NW_008618627.1:0-30623 GCF_000691845.1 Merops nubicus | reverse complement strand
GGAGGTCCCTTCCAACCCCTAACATTTCAAGAAAAGGGTAATTATATTAATAATTATATTCTAATAAGGTTTATTTGGAGTGTCTGAAGAAGAAATCCATGTGCAAAGATTATTTAACTCTCAGATTGGAAGGAAAAAAACCCCACATTTTGATAAAACCCTGAAATGTGAAAACTTCCTTAGCTTTTCAGGTGAAAAAGTAGCACATACCAGCTTTTCCACATTTGTAAGATACTTTATGATCCCAAAAGATTTCAGGAGTTCAATTAAAAATCTATATGGATCCTTATCTCTATGACTTGTGTCCTGATGATGCCCTAGGCATAACAACTATAAATGACTCCTTTTATGAACAAAAATAAACTCTACCGTATATTATTAGTTAGACTTTGGTTGGACTTTATGATCTTAGAGTTTTTTTCCAGCCTTAATGACTCTACGATTACATTACAACTAGATGTTAGAACGTTCAGATTTCAAGTTTTGTAGATGTGTTGCTCTGTACAGTGAATTTCATTTCTCTTCACTTTTAAACCCCCTAAGTATTACAAATTAAGCTCATCTATTCATCTGGTACAAATCCTAGCTCTTCTGTACTTAACGAGTTCTTGATCAATTTACAGAAGCTGCTTCAGAAGCATCTTCTGAAGATTGTGTGTCACTCACTGTAAGCTACATTTTCCCTTTCCAAGGTAATTTTTCTATCAACACTGAACTTGTGTTCAGCTGACCTCAAACAAGACTTAAAACAAAAACTCACAAAAGCACATGGGAAACACAATAACAATTGTGAGATTTATGAAAAATATGAAGAGAGATCTGAATAATTGCCAAAGTTCATTAAAATAATGAGTACTGCTTCCCACAGAGTGGAGGGTATATGATGAGTAATAGCTTGCAAAAATAGGAAGAAAAAGAAGGGAGAGAGCTTCAGAACTTGTATGTATAACCACATGTATATGTATAGGGACACAAAATATGCTTGCATATGTAGTTATTGATGCATTCATATGTGTGTATATATATATATGCATATATCTATGTGTATATAGTTGTGTGCATATGAATGAATTAATAAATGGACACAGTCTTTCTAAAGTGAAAAGACTCTCTTCTCCCCAAACAGCAACTTGCGTTACGTTTACATTTACCCTATGGCTTGTGCTTTTTCAGGGTGTTGGTGTCTGATTTGAAAGGTAGCACTCAATAAACATTTTCAGTTTTCTTCTAAAACATCTTCAGTGCAGTTCTTCACTTGCTCTTTCAGGCATTACAGCCTTTATCTATCTATCTGTTTATTTAGTTATTTAGTTATTATTTATGATGACAGACCAAATATCATAGGAATGCAAATTCTACAAATAGTATCTTGCCTGGAAAAAAAAAAAAAAAGTTAAAATTTCTAATAATGCTCTTTTCAATGCCACAGGTTTTTTTCCTTACTTATTTCCTTTCCCTGGCTGGTCTAGGGTTTTTTAAAAACAGTTTTGGTGTTCAGTAGTTATTAAGAATAGCAGCAAACAAGCAAATGTTTGAGGAGTCAAATGTACTGATTAACTCACGTAAAAATAATCAATCTCTAGCGCTGCATTTTATTTTCCATTCTTTCAGTACTTCAGTTTCTAGTCCTTTGCCTTCTGTCTTTCCACTCTGCTAGGCAATTGATTTTCTCTGTCATTTAAAAATAAAATTATGTTCATGGGAATTCTTAATTTGTATTGATTTGTTGTACTAGTGTAGTCCCGTTTATTGGAGGTAAAACACCTTCTGCCAGGAAAACAGTGGTTGACCTCATGTGTACCTTGCCTTGGAAGATGTGAGGAGGGGACTTGTAGGGAACATGTATGGAAAAAGATTGTATCTGAGAAGGGCAGTTACAAAACTAAAAGCACTGAGCGAATTCAAATTCTTTTTTGTAACAGAATAGATTACAGGTAGGGTGTCATGGGGTAGTAGATTGAAAGCTATTTTTTTTAACTCTTCAAATTACATCCGTCAAATGACAATTACATAATCTGAGGCTTTTGCCTTTGAAACATGCAATTCAGATACACAGAATTTAAGCAAAGTGCTCTGGCAGCAAAGAGCAGCCTGTTTAGATGTTACTACTGACAGTACCTACAGAAAAATAAACAAAAAATTCGATATGATGCACTGTGATTCAATTGGCTTATGTTTTGAAGGAACACATAATTATTAATACTTGATTGGTGTTCACAGTCTGTTTCTGAGATCTAAACCAGGCAATGCTGGTTCTTAAATGCCGAATGCGTTTAAAAGGCTTTTGTTACTTTTGCTCAATACTGAAGGATAGGGTTGCTTTTAAATCAGAAGAAATGCACTTTCTGATTGTTCTGTTTCCTCAGGGGGAAATAACTTTTTAATGTTTTTCCCTCTCCAAACAGAATATATACAGTAAAAAATGAAGTTGTTATGCCAGGGAATGCATACAGAATGTATACAGAGTATACACATTGAGAATTATCAGGCTACATTGTGTGAGGAACTGTATAAAAATTCACAGGAAAAATACATATATATTTTCCCTAAGTAATTCTTTTACCTGTTCTTTGAAAATTCCTAGGTATCACCTTTTCACTTTGTGTATCCATGCTTGCTATTTTCAACCAAATTAGAGTTCTATAGCTGTCCCTCATCTCTTGAGTGAATAGCATTTCACCAGTTTTACCCATTACTGAATTTAATCTTGCAGCTGTGTAGATTAACACATCACCCATAGATCCTTTCTTAAAAGGTGTAATACTGGCATTTTGTCTCATACCTCCTCTGCTTCCAATTAGACACCCCATACAAGCAGAAGATTGAATTAATGGTTTATAAAGATGAAGAAAAAATTCCAGTGCTGTTGAGATGGTCTGTTCTCAGAATACTTTAGTGATCTGAAGAGCTATAAAGAAAACTAAACTGCCTCTCATTTCTGGTCATCTGTTAGATGTCAAAAAGTGTCATTTTTGTTTCTAATTTTGTGCCTTTTACTTTCCTCTACTCATATCTGTATCATAACTTTAGGCTATCCAAAGTTTGTAAAGGGTTATCCTAACTTGTAAATGGCAGCATTTGAAGTGTACAATGGCGATAATTCATGTGAAAATACACAGAAATAACAAAGCAAACACACTAATGGCAGTTTTTAACTATTTTCCTCTCACCTTAACACACATGTTTGTAAAAGTCCTCTGCTATGCAGCTTTTTCAAGGACATTCCTTTCTTGTTTACTCTTTGTTTATTTTATTTTTGATGGTGTTAATGTTTTTTTTCTTTATGGATGTAAAATATGAAACTATACTATTAATGTAAATTTTTATGCTTTTTTTTTTTTCCCCAAAAGTGTGGAGGCAGTGTTTGCTGCTTTCTGAAACTCTTTGGGAGAAGTAAAAATAGACTTCAAATTTTAAGCCTCAAAATCAGTTAAAAAAAAACCCCAAACAAATCAAAATAGCAAAGTAAAAGCTTGTAAATTACTATTGTTTGCCATAAAGTGTTTGCAAAATGGTCAGAGTGTAGCTGATGAGAATAAATCTATCTAGCTCTGCAAAAAGTCTACAGTCTCTCTGAAGTATGAACTTCATTTACGTTTGAGAAAGGCTGGCTCAGACATCAGGGTAGGTTTCTAAAATTTAATAGTGTTTCTTACCTCATAAAACATGGTAAAAAGAAAAGGAAAATAGTCATGTAAACTCTGTCTTACTGGAAGTGAATTGTTCCTCAAACTCCTTAGTATAATTACGTTTTTAAAAGATGTATGTAGCTATCGAGACACTGATTTAAATACACTTATTCAGAACTTGGAGATTACATAAATATTTGCATGAATTAAAAAAAAAAATACTGTATTATCTGGTTTCCAGTAAATAAGACTAAAATGACACTACAGTAGGGAGTGGACTTCACGAAGGCTTACTTAGAATATACCATAAACAAACAAACCAACAAAAAGGCCACAAAAGAAGCAGTTTTATGAAGTCAGTATCTGCTTTAAATGAGAATTTGATAAAACAAATGGTGCGAGATATCAGTGTTCTCCCAGGAAAAAGATTTCCTTTTAAGTCAAATCTAGTAAATATTTTGGGCATTTCCTCCCTCCCTCCCTAGGATGGAATATTCTGGATAAAGTGGGTAATCATCCTTTCAAGAAAACACTGTTGCTCTTGTAAAGAATGAGACTAATTTAGCACCATTTTACTGTTGATCTTGAATCTGTTTTGTTGTAATAACCAGCTTCTGGAGCCAGAGAACATTGCAAAAGAAGTCTTGCTTTGCTTTTTCTTATGGAAGATTCTCAAGCTAGTATTTGTGGAAATTATTTTGAAACTGTATATCTGTATATATGAAATCGTATATAATGGACAAAACCTAAAAGAGTAATCTAAGTTGTTCGTCTCTCTAGTGGCAGTGTGACTCCAGTCCTAACATCTTTCTCATTGAAGAAACCAAAACACTAAAAATGGATGATAAACAAAATATAGGTTGAAATATATATAAAATGTATTTTTTTTTTATTCTTTAGAGCTTTTCTTGGTATTGCTGCTGATTCCTTCTCATCTGGAATTTCAAACAGCAACAAAAAATAAAAAAAAACCCTCTCAATAATGTTTGAACTGCTGATTGCTCTACTTTTTCCTTTCTTACATTTTAAGAAATTAGAGTAGCTAAACTATAGAAGAAAGTCACATATTCTACTGCTGTTGATGTTGGAAAGAAGAAAAATAATTGATGGCAAATCCACCTAGATTCAAATAGACAAGTTTATCATAAGACAAATGTAATGTTTAAATACTTAAACTTCCCCTATTTCTCCAATCTAGCAGGTTTTTAGTTTGGGGGTTTGCACTGAGAAAAGGTATTACCCAGGTTTAAGTATACTGCAGGATCAGCCAGTTTACCTAACATACTCCAGCCAAAAAATAGCTCAGTATGATTATCTTTTCAACCCAATGCTATATTGCCTAGTAAATATGTAAATTTATACTTTGGAATTCCTGCAAGATTGCACAGATATTCAATTAAAATTCAACATGGATGTGTAATGCCATCATATTTGCTGTAAGGAACAAAACACTTCATATGGATAAACTGATGTTATTATTATTAAGATATTTGAGTATTAGTTGCTGCCAATTCATGTATGAATTTTTAAACCTAAAGAGAACTTGCCTCAACATGGACAGTTCAATGAAATACATGTGTCACACATTTATGCCCCTTTGTCCCTTGCAAAATCCTTCTAAAATCACTGCCATGATATTGTCGGAATGTTAATTTTGTGTTGCCTGCAAGAGGATAGAAAGAGGTCTCTTTGTTTACAAAAGTATGGTTTGAGTTAGGTTCTAAAGCTAACGGTGTGAAAAGAGCAGGTTTGGCAGGTTGCACTACAGAAGTTTCATCAAGGGTTTATGTCAAGTGTTCCCCTGGATAGCCCTTGTGTTCCTCTCTGAAATGTTTTCCTGGACAGGTCCTATAATTCCATATCATAAACTATTTTGTGACTGGAGAGTCTGTAAAAAGCTTCCTCTTTCATACAATCAAAACTGCTTCTGCCTAGCCTATTATGAGTTTACCAAAGCAGTGCAAAGCAGTGCCCTGCCATCAGTAATTCCCAGGGGAGATAAGGTAGATGAATATTAACCTGACTTCATTGTAGACTTTTGCTATGTCATCAAAAAGAACAGTCATTCTCTAAACTAAGTATAAATCATAAGTCAGAGAATCTTAGAATAGTTTGGGTTGGAAGGGACCTTTAATGACCACCTAGACCAAACCCCCTGCATTGAGCAGGGACATCTTTAGCTAGATCAGATTGCTCAGATAGACCATAAAATGAAATTGAGTTCTAATTTCCAGTAAAAAGGCTCTACAGACATTTTTGTACCTGTTTGCATTTTACCAAGAAATTCCTCTGTGTACCAGAAAAAGAATTATGTATTACAGAAAAAGAATTATGTATTACAGAAAAAGAATTATGTATTACAGGAAAAGAAAACACTAACTTTTGGTGGTTTGGTTTTGTTTAATTTTTTTTTTTTTTTTCCTTTTTTCCTTCCTTTTGTAATAGATATTAAAAAGCTATTTAGCTTAAGACATTACAGCCATCATAAGGAAATAAGGAAATGAGGGAAACAGAGGAAAGAGAATCATGTCACAGCATTTAAAGCACTATAAGGTAGCCAGTTTATGTTTGTTGAAAACATCTTGAAAAAGCTGATCGTTTTAAGATGTGGTATACTGACTTTGATGTCAGTGCATAACATGAGTCCTGAGACTGATTTGGGTTTATAAACATTTGCTATGTTTATAGACAACTTATTGTTTATGACACAGTGTAAATTTAACAATTTGTTTGTCGTTCTGAAGAAATAACTTTTAACTGGTACAATAAATGAGTCAAATAATGTCTTTGCATTTCTCCTGTTAGTGTATTTGTGCTACAACACGCTATTTCTCCAAGACATCAGGGGACACTGGAGTTTAAATCCATCACTTAAAACCAAATGGGAATAGGAAAACAATTCCAGTAAAAAATACTCTAATCTTTCTCATTCATTTTCCCATGTTAAAGAAAACAAAACAGTACTGGAAATATAAAAATTACCTCATCTTTCCATCTAAATATAACTTGGTAAGTCACATTAAAGAAGATCTATTTGTGTTAAAAAGAATTCTGGTGAGTAAATTTAATGTCTGGTAAAAGGTGGGCTCCAAGGGTTATCAAATGACATTGTGCCTAAAATAGGTTAGGAAGTAGATAAATACTTTAGTACTATGCCCTTCAGAAAAAAATATTGGCCCAGTGAGCACAGATGAAACCAGGTACTTGAGTCATTCCATCCTACATGTGTGACTCAGTTCAGTCATCTGTTTTGTAGGAGGCATTTTAGAATCATAAAACTTAATGGAAATAAACAAACAAACAAAACCAAAACAAACAAAAAAAAACCCCAAAAACCAACCACTTCTGCTAAATATTTCTTACTGTTTGGTCCTAACTTATGAATTATCTATCTCAAGTCCAAAAGACTGCATTTCAACAGTGAAAGCAATATGTGACACAAAACATATGGAAAACTAGGCAATAGTTGGAATTCAGCACCAACTCTCTAAGTGCTGAAAAGCAGTCAGCAGTGATCTGTACTGAAATAAATCTAAGAAGTTTGGACAAGATGCTGACATTCACACGCCAGGAAATAGGTTGGTTTGTGTGTTTGTTTGTTTGTTTGTTTTAATGAAAGGTGATAGAAAAGACTGCAAAACATGCTGCTACTACCAGAAACCATTAACCCATAATATTTGTTAATGCCAGAATGTAGTGGTGGAGCACTAAGCAGTGTTCCAGCTCCTCACAATTATAACTATTGTCCTAAGTATTCTTAATTAAACAGAAGGGAGAACTGCAAAATTATAAATCTTGTTATACAAAGTTAGACCGCAGAAGGGCATGAGTCCAACAAATGCCTAGACTTTTTTTATTTCTTTCAAATTTACCAACAAAGCTACAGTGGAGATAGAAAAGGCATATGGCACTCAAGAAAAAAAAAAAAAAAAAAAAGCAATAAATTCTGTAAACTCTTCTGCTGTAAGTATTTCTTCAAGAGTTTTCCTTGTACAATTGCTAGGCAAATTATTCACTGTCTGTTGTCAGAAAACTGTATTATATTATGGAATAGAAAAACTCAAGGTGCAGTTATATTCTAAAAAAAATAACTGTAAGAAGTGAGAATGACAGCCTACATTGGAATCTCACAATGGCTCTCAGGTTAATTTTATTCAGTTTTCTTCCACTCCCTACCTGCTTTCAGCTTTTCAGATGCTGTCTGGGTTTTGGAAGTCAAACTCTGCGTCTGACTCCCCCACCTCCACTGGGACTAAAGATTTTCAAATATAAACTACAACATGAAATCTGGTCATGGCTACTTGCTCAAGAGCCCACATTTCTTCTCATGATTGTTTTGGCTGTGCGATAAGAGCAGTGCTCTCCATGGTTACAATGCACATCTACAGAAGTTTTGTATTTGCTGAAAAGCTGTTATATGGGAATTTAACTTGCTTTAAACTAAATTTCAAAATCAGTTTATTTTAGAAAAATACTGACAGCTATAAAAAAAGTCTTCAGAGCAACCAAAAGCAGAATTTAACTCGCAACTTCCTGCTTCAACCATAACATCTCTTCTAAACTGTTCCAAAATTATATCAATAGTAACAAAAACAAACAAACAAAAAAATTAAAAAATCATAATGTATTGTCATCTGTAAAGAGCTTGGCTCAATATCTGTATTTGAATGGGAGCTGTTTAATTACACCTTAATTGCAAAATACAGATAAAACACAAGTTTTACAGATCTTGTATATGTGCCAGGCATTTTATTCAGTCTTTCAAAAAGCCAGGGAGAATGTTTTTGGGAAGGCAGAGTAAAAGTCAGCTTTTACAGCTTTCACTTCTGAGAAATAAATGTTGTATCTCTCTGCTCCTCCTCTGAAACCACTACTGCAGGACACTGGGGCAAGATAATGGATTTGATGAACCACAGATTTGGTTTACTATGCCTATTCCTATGTGATTTATTGTAGCATTTAAGTTTAGAAGAATCTTTTACCCCACAAACACTGACCTCAGCTGTACTGCAGTTACTTGAAGGTCAGAGGAGATGTCATCCAATAGACTACCACTCCTTAAGAGTCTGTAGAGATTCATATGCTTCATCCCTGAAAAAACTGATGACTCTTCTACTCAGTGCAACAACTGCTCTAGGAAATTCTCCATTTGTTCATCATAAAAATCTGAAACTTGCTAAACTAAGTGGATAGATTTCCATAGTCCTGCAAAGGGATATGGTTTATTCATGCAGGCGATGTCCAATATGGCAAATTGCTCCAACCTTTTACATTTACAACCTTTGTCATTTATTCCTTGTGTTCTGTTTGTCTTACAATGAAAGCTATATTAGTAGTTTCAATTACATATGTCAATTCAGTGTCTTTTAAGAAAACTCTGAAACTGATATGGTAGATTTTCAGACTTGGAATAAAGGTAAGATAAAACTTTCTCACTAATGACATTTAATTCTGCCTGTGGAGAAAATCAAGCTAAATCAAGAAAAATAAATTTTACAAAAGTTATCAAATGTTTTACTTTCTTTAATCCTCAAAGGACTAATGTTATTTTCTCCCTAGCTTTGCAAACCTACTATTAAATACAGCTGTGACCCAAAATGAAAGAAAGAACCCAAACAACTCTATTTCAATTGACATTTCTTCTATCATTACTAAAACATGAAGAATTGAGGGATATGAGAGGGCAGAACTGTTTGTGTTAAAAATCTCACCTTTTGCACAGATATGGTTCAACACTAGTGAAATTAATGTAGAATAGTACTTTACATTTTGAACAAAATTGCAAGGGTAAACTCTATCCATTTATAGATTTAGTTGAACAATAGATAATACTGTTAATCTCTGGTTCTAAATTAGTAATTTTGAATAAATAATAGAAAATTAGTGAAAACTTGTGCAATCCAGTAATACTCAAATACAAAACACATATTGCTAATAATAGTTTTGCTTTATCATTACATTTTCAACAGTTTTATGCATAATTCATAATTTGTTTTGTCACTGTAAGCAGATGACGATAATATACAGCTAAATATAATCCTGTAATAAACCTGTGTAATTCTGATCTCTTGCTAAAAGGATCATCTTCCATCATTAACTGACACAGTCAACCGCATAACGTATTCAGTGTAGGATTCTTTGAGACAAATGCATATGTAAAAAAAGTTTGATCCTTCTTTATCAGGTGATAACTATGATGATGAACACTAATCAGGTATTTTGTACCTCCTAAATGATGCACATAGTTATTTAAGAAAAACGTTATGGAATGGTAAGATAAATTCTAAATATAACTACACACAATGATCTGTTTTCAGAAACAGATATAATTCATCAACACATATTAAAATAGATGATAGTGACATTTTGTATAGATTTTTTCTGCCACTTAGGAACCTAGACTTTTTATTAAAGGCATAAAGTGCTGTTTCGTCATGTTGTTGTTATGGAATGTATTCTCTGCTTCAGTAAAAGAATTATGATCAAGCATCCTATTGTCCTTAGTGATTACAGGACTTGAAAAATTAACAGCATAGGATATAAAAAAATAACTGTAAACTGGGCATAAAGATACCCTAAACTATGGATTATTTTGGATCCATGTGTTCCTGAATCCAGTTCCAGAATCCAGCTCCTGTGTCCGGTTGCAATCTGCCACTGAGTCCAGTCTGGGACTTTCCTCAGGGTCTGCTCCACAGCATCAGTGGTGATGATAACATATTGCTGTCGGGGGTTTGAGTCTGATAGTTGTTTTATATATTTTTTATACATATTCCATTTTATTGTTGTTATTTTCATTAAAACTGTTTTAGTTATCTGGTTAAGGCACTCAAATGGGCACAGAAGCCTACTTCTAACATACTTTAACCACAAGGTGTCTTAGATAAAAGGGAGACACAATTATTTCCTTTTCCAGACATCTAAAAATGGACTGAAGAACTGTATAATGTTTGAATAACATTTAATTGTTAATATGTGTTAGGTGTACTGTGACAATGCTATTGGCTCGAGAACACTGTAGAACTTAGAAGTCTTGGATAGGTTTCTGCTCATTTTAGGCATGAGGACAGTGTCGAACAAATGTACCATTCTAATATCTGGAAAACTTTATTTTCAAATATTGCCCAGAAAAGGGGTAAAATGTACATAGAGAAAGTTTCATGAGTGTTTCAGTACACTTAAATTTCTTATAAGCCAGGCTTCTCTCTACCTTCTTTAAATGTCAGCAGGATAGAAATACTATACTTTTCCAGAAGCTTTTGTCAAGTTCATTTAGCTTTTTATTGCCTTGGACTAAGATTTAATATTGGCTAACTACTTTCTTTTTTGGATACCTCTATCTTTGCAGTTCACTTTCTAATGCATGATTCTTCTCAGACATTGAATGTAAGATCTTTAAAAATGAAGTTTTAACATTTTTAAATAAGAAGTCTGCTCCTCCATACAAAAGTCTTCCAGAACACTTTACTGAAACAAATTACTTGAATCTTTTTAGGTTTGATATTTGCATGATCAAACTCTGTTTAGGATGACGTCTAATATTCTCTTAAGATGACAAAGTCTAAAACCAGTACATCCTGTTTTACTGACTCCTGAGAAAGGTTGTGTGAATTAAGAACAACCTTACTGTTTTTGCTATAATGATTGCACATCTGACAATTTTGAAGCTAGACATAAATTCGACAGTTTTTAAAGTGTCATTTAAAAGCTTTTTTTTTCCTGCTTGAGAATAAAAAAAAAAGAAGAAAAAAAGAAAAAAAAAAGAAGAAAAATCAGTTATATGGAATTTTACATTCCTTATAAGTAGACTAGCTCTCAAAAGTTACATGAATTCCTCAGTTAGTCTAAAAACATAAGACTTGAAAATATCTTGGGAACTTCTAAAGATACATAATATGTTTGAAGTATACATGGGATCCATGAATTGCTCTGTTATTTCATATTTCAATATCTTTGCTTTAATTTTATTTAATTATTATCTTTATTTTATTTTATATTTTTTGCCACACTAAAACTTGGACACCTGCCAAGTACAAACTTGATTGACTTAAATTCTCATTTCTTGGGTCATTTGCTATTTCTGCACAACCTTGAAAACTGAAGTATAGGATGAAATACAAAAACGAAAACATTATTAATATTACTCTTGAGTATTTAATGTCTTTAATTTACTGACTACAAGTGTTGCTGTGAGGAAGTGTTTGAAACATTTGATGCTTGTTAGTTTGCATAAAACTACACAGAAATGACTGTATAGGTAAAGTAAAAGGTAGTATTCTATACTCCTTTGTATTTAATTCAATTTGAGAGGGAGTGAAGTATCTGCAGAGGTGTATTAAAAAACCAAACCAAACCAAAAGACAAAGAAGAAAACCAGCTTGACTCTCCAGTAATCTGTTTCTTTTATAAAGATGTCCTTGCAATAGGAAGCAGACACACTGATATTTCAGGACATTTAGACCTTAATAAAACTTCTAAAACCTCTCTAAAAAATAATGAAGATAGTCTTTGTAAATTGCAGATCTTCCTATTATTCTTGTTCTTATAGGGTTGCTTTGTGCTTGACTCTGCCAGTAACTCTGCAGACTTTTAAAATCATTTAGAGTTTCAGGGTCTGGCAGAAAAGTGATTAAAGAGAACTTATTCTAAGTTGAATCCTAAAAGGTGCTTCTGAATACTGGAGGTGTAATTAATTAATTTTCAGGGAATAACCCAGGAGTAAAATGAACTATCAAAAAGTTGAGTGTTTTAAATGTGAATTATAGAAAACTTTCTTTATCCATAGTGACTAAGCTTACGTTATCTTATCTTTCTTCTTTCTGTGAAGACGTTTCTTCCATTTTTAAATAAACTCCATGCTCCAGGAAAGGAAATGAAGAGTTTTGGCTTAACAGGTGATATTTCTGATCCTTGTACAGGAATCCTTCATGATTTTCTGGTCTCTGTGGCTATTCTACACAAGGTAAACTACTTATAAGGGACTGAATAACAATCAGTTAAAGAAAAATCCAGAATATTCAAATACTGGATAATACATATGTGTTCAATTTACTTCATAACTTTATTGACATTCACTGTTCATAAATTAAAGTGCTCAGGTAGGATTTAAGAGAAAGAATTTTTTCTTTCATACTTATACAGCTTTTGATTTTAAAAATTAAAGTATACTTTTTTTGAAAGCCTAATAAACAACAATTTTTCTCTCTTCGTTTTAGGTTTTCTGCCAACTCAGATCTTTGGTAACTGGTGAGAGAAATTCTGACTGGAGTAAAGGCTCACGGATTTGAGATTCTATAAACACTCAAGTGTCTAAGAGGCAAGAGGAAGTGTGGTGATATAGACCTCCCCTTACCCTGCGCTATTTTGTCACAATGCTAACATTAGACCATGTTGCAAAACCCATGCCATTGTTTGATTTGCTACTAAAAAGGCTGGAAAGCTTGGTAAATCTTGGTGGCTCAAGCATTTTGACCTTGTGCGTCCATCTAGAACCAAGACAATTGCTTCACACTCCTGGGGACACAGTCAGCAAGATGAATTAGCTGCCCACTCCTCAGCTATATTCATAGCTCCTGAACACTCTGGATAGGGGCCAGCGAAAGACATCAGCGCCATCAGGGAAGAGCCAAGGTAGCCTGACAAGATTAACGGCCACAGCAGAAAGGTACTGATTAATGCTGACCAAAGTCAATCATCCTATGACCCTGGAAATACAGATCCTAAAGTGAGGCTCGTTGGAGCTCTCCTGGATCTCAGCAGGCTGGGTCTCAGCATCTCTTCCTGAGCTGGGACACCTCTAAGGACAAAACTCTGACTGTCTGCTGGTAAAGTCAATGAAGGGAGCAACTGTCCACTTGTAGTAAGCCAACAAAGGGAGATGTGAGTATTCACAATCCTCAGGACCTTGGTGAAAGGTCTTTAAGATTTCAGGATACACACTTTCACAATAATCTACATAGAGACAGTGTCTTGATTACAGGGTGACCTCCATGGCTGTACGCAGCTGTGTGTACATCTGTGTGTGTATGTGTGATTTGCTGAAGCAACTTTTTGTTAAATCTTGTCAAATCATTTGTTAAATCATTATACTTACTATAACTGATTGCTGATTTTCATTGATTAAGTATTTCTAGTTTGTAAGTTTTGTTAGTTTGTACGTTACTACATTAGAGTTGATATACTCAGACTGATGTTATAACTTGTCTCAAAAGGCACAGAATTTCACTAAGCACTACAGCCTTATCCCAGTATGCCCCAAATCCTTAGGCATAAACAGTTGACCAGCTCTGGGACTAAGGGTGGATCTCATCTTATTCTCTGAAGGAGTTCAGAGAGAAAGGAGTTCAGAGAGAAAAGGTGTTTAGTCCAAACCTCGTGACTGAATGGGAAGGCCATCCTTACCCTCTTGCCTAGCTCCAACCCCTATGGCAATCACTTTGACCCAATTCCAAAGCATTTTACTGTGCTTAGACACTGAATTACATACAGATTCAAATTATACCATGAGTATGATTACAAACACTGTGATCCTGTTGCTTTTCTATAATGTTTCTCTTATTGCAAGTAACGTAGTGAACTTGCCATCATACTGAACCCTGATTCTTTTCTATAACTTGTGAAATTACTTAGCACTGTTAATAAATTTTATTGCTGAGTGATGTGCATTCCACTCATTCTGTGGCAAATGCAATCTTTTCTAGAATTCTATTGCAAGAGATTTAAGTGAAAACACTCATCTGCAACAGTAAGTGATACATTCTCGAAAGTAAGTGGGGCAGGTGAGAAATAGTCTGATTCAATATCTCATTAATATTATTTCCAGTATTGGGATACTTCATAGTTTTAAAAAAGTCCCTGAGTCTCCTTCAGAAACACATTCCATGCTCCCTCATTTTGTGCAACACAAAATTATGCTCCTTAAGGCTGTTACAAGCTAAGACACAGCTCCTCACAAACCCCACCCTAATATTAATACTATAACACTTCTATGGACCTAAAATTTCATAAGATGGATGCTTCTTTGGTAAGGTCTAGAGATCATCATGCACTTTTATGTCTAAGGAGCACTGGCTCCTTTTTTTAAGTTGTTCTTTCCTGAAAAGTTGTGAAAAAAGTGTATCTCTAGTGGTAAATATTGTTGTAAATAGCAACTAGAAGTTGTGTTGAAATTAAATTATTTTGTTTCCAAATTAAGCTATTGATGACATGTTTTCTTGAAAGTACTGGATGTGAAACAATACAAGATAAAAAATAACATATTCTTTAAGTTGTGTCTCTCAGGGTTTTCTACAGGTGTTTGGCTAACAGAGAAAGTGGAAGGGAATCACATTATGGAGACAACCTCAGAGTTACTCAAAACAATGAGCAGGATGTGTTTCTTAAGACATAGCAGCTGTTTTTGTTAATGTATTAAAAAAAAAAAAAAGAAGGGGGACTTAAACATGCATAGTGTGGTGTCATTTAAAATAATGCCAAACAACCAGAATATTTCAAGCTGTATGCAGAGTGCTGAAGACACATACAGCAGTGATGAATTGTCAGGCATAACATTAAAACTTAACAACAACAAAACTAAAAAAAAAAAACCAAACAAGGACAACAACAACAAAAAAACGAACAGCAGATCTTTCCAAATGAGGTAAAGTATCACATAGTAGTGAGCCTAAGAAGTGCAAAATGAGTTACTGCTCAGGTGCCATTTCTCAGTCATTCTGTTTTCACCCAGAAGAGTAGAGCTGGCTGCGACAGGCCCGGCATGGTATGTGTCTGCGGTAACAGCACAGCTGATGCTTTAACAGCACCATTGAAATTACTTTCCTGTTTATTGCTATGGTTTACTTTTGATCCCTAATGAAAGAGGCACATTTAGTGCTCTCTTGTGTTAAGAGATGTTAAACTGAAACTCTCTGCTTTAATTGCACAGACATGAGTAGTTACTGTTCAAACTGAAAGTAAAATGACTTTCCTCATCAAGGCCAAATGCTTTGTGGGAAGTTTTCATAAATAACTGAAGTACAAACAATTGTAATAGTAACTAATTGGAATTAGGGGACATGGATTTACAAACACAGCAATACGTTTTGCAGAGCTAGGGAAACTATTATGGAATGGTTATGAAATGAGATGGGATTTTTTTTTTTTTTTCTTCTTTTTCTCCTGTAGGCTTTTCTAGACCAGAATTCTGAGAGTTTATTTCAGAACATTTTTCAGTGTATTGATAAACAGCAAAGTCAATTTTATCTTTTTAATATTAATTCACATTGTTAGATAATCTACTCTGCTGTAGCTACACTAGAATAGGATTAAATAAACTCCCAAGACCTGCTTGGCTGATCCTTTCATATCTTTGATTTCCAATGGAGGTAGAAGTACTTAAAAAGACAATTAAAAAGGTTGAATTAAGTGATAAGAGTGTCCTTTGACTATTTTTTAGAGCCGCAATAATGGTTCATTCTTATGAGATTTAATAAATGCTCAAGAGTTTTTTCATTTTCATAAGATTACTTTTGATGTTCAGGACATTTTTTTAAAAAAGGACTTATGAAGTGTATGTACACGTTTCCCTGATTTCTATGTTTGTTTATTTACAGGGTTTCTTTGAAGTAGTAGGTATAAAACTAATTTAAAAAATAAAACAAAACAAAACAGCTATTCCATGACCAATTTAAATATCATTAAAATATAGCTCATGATACCAAAGATAAGAATGTATTTAACATATGTGAAAAAAAACCCCAAACATTTAAATTAAAGGGGTAGCAAGGAGGGGGGAGGATTTAACTATGGTAAAAGTCTACTGATGTGTTTTATGTAGTAAAATTATAAGTCCAGACAAGGAGTTATTTTCTATTTCAAACATAAGTTTGAGATTCTTTTAAACTTTGATTTATTTTTTTTTTAAATTTTCTCCCTGGAGTAATAAGTTTATATATGCATGCTCTGCTTGGTTTCATATTGTCTCCCAGTCTTTTACCCAAGAACTTAGCTTCTGTCTCAACTTTTGAGCCAAATAATTAGCCAAGGGTTTTACAAACCATGGTTGGTCATTCTGAGTGCTTTACATATACCTAGCAATATAATTACATTCAGGACGATATTTTATGTGATATTTAGGGACAGGATATAAGAATTTAATGTTACTCTACGAAACCTTTGAACAGGTAAAAGGGAACTGTATACTCAGAATGAAGACTGTGGTGTTAGTCACGTTAAAGTTTCAACAGCACAGTACTATCCAAAATGGTTCCAGAATAAATCTCAAAAATTACACAGTTACCATCATCATACAGAAACTTTATATGTTATAACTCTTGACTCTGGTGTTAGGCTCACCTTTCCAACAACTCTCCAAGTCCTAAGGCTAATAATTCATGTTTCCTGTGGAAGGACAGGGAAGGAAGGATGACGAGTTTCAACTTCATGAGATCTTCACTTGGAGAACTATATTGTATATTCTGGGGGCTCTTCTGAATCCCAGGTAGACAGAAATTTGTTTCTTTGCATTTCCATGTCACAGACTATTTCCTACTCATTGCTTCCCCGCTGAAGCCTGGAAGGCACACAATCACCTCCTCTTGCATTTATGGATGTAAAAGATGCTGTAGGTCACTTTGGGCTTCCCTGGGAGACTCGAGTCTTGTCCAGGTACAACACTTAGAGAGATATATCTCAAACACATTTGGCAATGATCACCAGATGCTTGGTGAGTCAAACTAAAACAAGAAAGGGGCCAAGGCCAGCCCAGCCAGGTCCTGAAACCCTGCACTGACAGGACAGTAAAAAATCTAAGACTTTTCACTAGTGGGGTTAAAGACACATGAGGTTTATCAGGAATCTTAAATAGGGTTCTCATTTATATTTTCTCTTGCATGCCTAAAATTCTGTTTGCAAATGTGAGACAGATACTTTCCCATTTTCTTCCTTTTGCTGTTACATTCTACATGTTTGGCACTGGAAGACAGATGAATTAAAAGATTTACCAAATCTGTAACACTTATTTGAGTTATTGCACTCAGGTCCCTAGTCTGCTGTAAGAAAACCTTTTGTTGCAATTTTTCTGATTTGAATGAATTTCTGGTAATCCGTGCTGAGAAGGCTGTGATCATCAAAAACTAACAGCTGACTTCCAACTAACATTTTCCCTGAATTAGTATATATTTGCATTGAGAGAGATATCTCTTCACACTGAATTTCTTTATTTTTTATTTTCCTACCTCTAGAACAGTACTTCAAGAAAAAATAAAAATCTTTTGTTCTAGTGGGAAATTGAAGCTAAGAAATCATCTGTCATTATCTCTGTGAATACATACCTTTACATGGGCCCATCCTTATTGAATTTCATGAAGCCCCTGTTCATGTTGGCTCTTTTCCCCCACCTGGCTCTTTTGCTATTCAGAGCACATCTCAGTCAAGAGATCATCACCCTTCTCTCCCTTCTTGAACTGGAGTCTGCTATTTTTGTTTCCCCAAAACTTCATTGCAAGACTGTTCTTATACTAAATAGTCAACAGCCTAGACAAAAGGCTGATCCAGTGCACTTCCTTATTTGTTTGCTACAGGTAAGTACATATCCATTACAGAGGTCCTATCAGTACTTTTAAGGCAGCAATAACATTACCAGACTAAATTAATTATTTTCTGATGTATTTCTGAAGACTAAAAGTGTTTTCGTTATTCTCTTGTTCAATCATTTGAAACTAAAAATCACCTGACGTTTGTAAATACCTGCAATACTTCCTATGTCCTCCATCGTGTTCTTGTATTCTACTGCCAGGAGAGAAAATATGAGGCTAATATATATGAGGCTAATATAACTATCAATACTTTCTAACAAAGTATATTCAGGAAACAGACTTTCCAAAGGGCAGATAAAAACTAGACCACAGTAATAATCATAGCACTTAAGTCCTGTTCAATTTTTTATTACTGCTTTTACTTTGTACCTGCTGTGTTCATACTGTGCCATTTGGAGAACATATTAGCTCCAAGCACTGTTACAACCCACAGTCAGGTTAACAACACATTCCAGTTATCAGCAGTCATCAATACTCTGCAGACAGTGCTAATAATCTACAATTATCAAGAAGAAGTAACAGATGAAAACTTGTCTGTGACTGGGAAACCCACAGATTTCTGTGTTACACATACTTGATGGAAATTATTGGTCCCCAGTTTTAACTGTCTGTGCATACATTTTTTTTTCCCTCTGATCTACAAAATGAACAGGACTTTGACTATTGTATTTCATTTCTGTAAAATTAGTCTCTGTTTTTAATACCTGACCCACCTGCAGGTTGTTGCCCCTCTCAAGGACTGATGACTTCTGTCATTGTTCTTACAAGCTGTTATGACTCAGATGCATTACCTAATTACTTACTACAAATTAGTTAGTTCTGCTCTCAGCAAGAGTCAAGGCGCAGCAGCAGCAGCTTTGTAGAAGCCAGAACACTCCCCTGAGAATCAAATTGTGTTTCTATTTCTTTTTCTATGTCTGTGATTGCAGACCAAAGACCTAGAGGACAAAAGATAAGTTACTGAATTTTTCTGTTATTCTAGTGTTCAGTACATGACCCAAATAAGAGAAGAAAATGACAGTTTAATATTTTTAACTTTTGGATTAAATATTCTCACCATTTAATGCAGTTATGCAAATGGAAACAGGAATGCTGCAAGTCCACAAGGCGATCATGTTCAGGTAGAAGATTTTAAATTATTTTAAAGCATGAGCTGATGCATGAGCTGATTAATTACACATAGAAGGCCACAATTTCATGAATGAGTACTATTAAAGCAAGTGTATTTTTAGTTTTTTGTTTTTGTTTTTTCCCCTATGATAAAGAAGTTCAGTTCTTACATTGAGAACCTTGTTTTGACAAAATGGGAAGAACTGTATACATGGAACCAAGAATATGCTGCTAGTCACGTTAAAATTTCAGTAGCACAGTATCATCCAGAATTGTCTCAGGGAAACATGCAAATCTCATTAGTAACGATTAACATTGTCATACAAGAATTTCATATTTTCTGTCCCTTGACTCTGTGTTTGGCTCACCTTTCCAAGGACGCTCTGGGTCCCAAAGGTAACAGTTCAGATTTTCTCAGGAAGGACAGGGGAGCAGGGATAGACTGACAAAAAGTTGCCATCCTTCTTTTAAGGTAAGCTTAAACAAGACAGAGGCCATGGCAAGTCCAGCCAGGACCTGAGACCCTGCACTACCAGGCCAATATAAAACCTATGGCCTCTTATCAGTAACAACAAAACCCCACATTTTCCAGAACAGAAGGTGATTGTTTAGGGCTTTTGCTTGTTTATGTTTTTCCTCCTGTTATTTAGAACCTTTTATAATAGTGTTGTGTCTCTGTTTAAGGGCTCAGGGCAGGACACAACAAAGCAGAATTTGTTTTCCCCCTTCCTATACCTCAGTTTTCCCCAGGTAGAGAGATAAACAAAGGAAGGCACGGGTAAGATAGGTTCTGCACCAATTGGAGGTTAATAAAAATAAAGTACGCTGTTTAACAGCGAACAGAAGGCAAAAAAAGATCTATACAAAGATGGAAGGAATACAAAGTAAACAAGTTATACAAACCCCAGATCTCAGATGGCACATGATTTGCTCAGAACCACGTAGAGTCAGGCACGCTGATGCTCCAACACACCAAAACAAAGAGCAAAAGGGCAAGAAAAAGAAACACCCCCTTCCTGCCTCTTTTAAAGAGGTGGCAGAGGAAGGGGGAGGGAATAAACTGCTCCCCCTGGGACCCTCCTGGGTCCTAGAGATCACCTGTCCCACCCCCAAGCCTCAAACCACAACATGTTTTTACTCCTGTATTAAGATACCTAGACAATAGTAAAAAATATTCTGAATTATTTTATTCTGTTTATTCCACATGTTGTGTATGGTTAATATATCCTTTAAAAAAGAAAAAAAAAGTGCCAATTTTGGGAGACAGCAGAAAATAAGTTTTCAGTCTATTTGACAATATGTTTTGATTTTTTTTACCAGAGCAAATTCAAATGAATGTTCTTTTAATACAGTTTTAAGGGAACTTTCTCTAGTGGTGTTACAACTTGGACAGATTTATCTCATCTTAAACTTTTGTCAGTTTTTGATCAGATCTGGCAGTAGCTGAACATGTGCATGTAGTAATTATGGCAATGTTAGAAAATTATTGTCTAAATTTTTTAAAGTATGGGGCAGATATATTTTTCCATTTCACAGCTCTCTCAGTATAAGCTGAAGTGAACACAGGTACTTTAGCTTTGCAGTGCTCCTATTAGCACTAGTTATAAACATGATAGTGTCTTTTCATTTTGTAATAGTCATCTAGAAAAAAGACAAAAATATATCAAAATACGCTAGTATTATATCACTCAGATGCCTAGTTCTAGTGTCAGCTAAACATTTTCTTCTGTATTAGCCACTATGTATGTAAGCATAATGTGTGGGGCTGACCTTCACTCAGAATATTAAAGCAGAGGTTAGTTGTGTAATGGCAAACCGCACTGGCTCTTAGGTATAACAACTGTTATTGATAACCAAAGTAGAAAGGCGAAATTTTTATGCTTAAACCTAACAGCTTTCTTATGATGTTATCTTAGTATTATTCAAATTAGTACTAATATTTTCTTTGATTATTTTGGATTAAAAGCACCCAGAGCCACTTTCAAATAAACTACGAAAATAGGGACTATTTCTGCGGTTGCTGGTACAAAGGATACCTAAGGAAAACAAAACAATGTTGCTGTAAGACAAGTGATAATAGAGTTAAAACTCCAGCATGAAGCTTTCAGCTAACAAGGACTCACAGTATTGAGAGAAAAAAAAAATGCTGCAATGATTATTAAAGACATAATTTCTGAAGTAGCTTAAACAATAGCTTGCATTTAGAAGTCTTCCAAAATCTGCCTCTCCTAAAGTTTAAAGCTGTTAAGTTCTCATAGCAGTTGAACGTTATGGTCACAATTCAGTATAGCTCAGCTCACATCTGTTTCTGGGGATTTTGTTTGCTGATTTATTTTAGTTTGTGCAGTTGGTTTTGTTTTTCACTATTTGGTAATAGTACTGAAACAATTAATGTAGAGAAGTATGGTGAATGGACATATATAACATACTCTACATTTTAAATGGATTGTTAATGAATTTTCACATTGTGGCTGTTGGTGTTCCAAAAATATACTGAAGGCTGCATTACAACCAGTTCAGAGGTCACTAGCATGATGATCTCTGACAGAAACTGTTTCAAGATAGCCTGTATTTCACACCCACTCTCTTCCTCCATCTCCCAGGAGCCAACCATTTAAAAATTCTTAACATAATTGCACATTTTCCTACCTTTTCCAGTCTCTGCCTCTCTTGTCTACAGTTTGTGACCACTAAAGACAAACAGAATGTTTTGGAAAAGGGAAAAAGTGCAGCATGAGAGCTGAAAGCTGTCATTTAAATGAGCTGCTGTCTCTTGGATACCTCTCATTCCAGAATAATCAGTTAACCTGCTTTTTCTTGTAAATGATTATGTATTATAAAAAGCAAATTGTATTTTAACTGTACTGTTAAAGCCTCTTTTTCCAAGAATTACTTGCTTTGCATCCTAAAATGAAAAACACTGGTGTTTGAAGTGTGATAGGTCTGCTTTGGTGCCCCCATGTAGCTGCATATATCTGTCAAAAATGAGTGTCAAATCACATCTGCTAATCAGCCAGCTGTGTGTAGTTAGCAAAGAAGAATTTCAAACTGGTTGAAAAAGACAAAATGTCCTTATGCTTTCCTGTTTTCCTTACCGATCACTTCTCTGTGGCTAGTTTTTAAGACAAAGATGTGGCCATTGCATTTGAGAAAGAGGTTTAACTTTTTCCTTGCCGGTGAATGAGAAGTACAGTGCTCACTGAGAATAGGAGTCTTTTCTGAGATCTCTACATTCCACAAGCAGGTTCTGCGAATAACATGAAGGACTTCTTATACCAGCAGCAGAAAGTACTGCCTGCCAAAATTTAATTTTACTGCCCTGACCATTGCTAACTATGCTGTTTGCAGTTGTCCCTTTTTCTTTATTACCTCTATTGCCTGTTTTAATATCTTTGGGTATAAACATCATACAACCTCCTACTGCACAGTATTTGATTGCATTAGGCCTTTAGATCATGGAAATATTAATCTTAGTTTTTAAAAATACCGGAATCTCACAGTAACTGAAGATCTCCTAATAAATGTTGTTTAATACTATACATATTCTGGAGTGTAAAGTTAGTTCTCTGAGACACCTAGCCACAGACTGGGCTGACTGAAGCAATATGTGTCTTCTGGAACACTATTAGATTTTCTTTGCCTACCCAAACTATTAGTTTGTGTCATTTGGATGGTGTCATCTTTTCTGAATTCCTCCTTTAACCTTGCTGTGTTAAATTTTAAACTTACCTTTGCTTTCTGAGATTCTGATCTTGATAACAGTGTTAGAACTGCGCTCTCTCATTACATTTCTCCTTTTGTTTTGTGTTAATTCTTATTATCAAGTAATCCATCGCAGGCAATTCTTCCTCTTAGTCTACACATCTCCCAAGAATGTTTCAGTGGTGTGCAGAAAAGGAGCTGGAGAAACTTTTAAGTTTGAGAACTGCTTACCAACTACATTAAATTCCATACTAAAAATATACAGCTCCTGTTATACACACCAGCTTTAAGACATTAATATATGTTGCACATTATTTTCCTTACCCTGGCTTGTGAGAATGCTTGCTGTCTGGAACAGTATCTCACGCATTCTGTGTCTGAACTAAGAGTACTAGCTAGCAATGACTTGTGAAGTGAAAATAAAAAAGCTGTTGCAACCATAAAAGTATAATGCAGCAGAGTTTATTACTAATTTATTTTCAACCCAATCTTAAGTAGACTAGTGTAGCATAACTGTCTAAGGCTTCTTGTACCCAGTGCCAGACTAACAGTTGTGTTGTCATTGTTAGTTTACAGGTATAATGTTGCCCTGTGCTAATTGTGCAGGCACCCAGTCCCATACTGTAAGACTTGTTATCAACTTGTTAGGAAACTATGCTAGGTGAATGAGCTCTTGAAATTATATTACAGGCAATATTATTGATATGATACTACAGCAGTATTAGTGATATTACAGGCTTGAGAATTGGACCCATGAGAACCTCATGAATAATAGGGAAAAAAATGATATAATGGTTTGGGTTGTAACTGCCTTTTAATGGTCATCTCATCCAACCATTCTGCACTGAGCAAGGTCATCTTTAGTGACATTAGGTTGATCAAAGCCACATCCAGCTTGGTCTTCAGTGTTTCCATGGATGGAATGTTTCCAGGAATAAAGTTCAACAAGGTTGAGTGCAAAGTGCTGCACCTGGGTTGGGGCAGTATCCAATGCCAATACAGACTGAGATCAAGCCTGCAAGGAAGGACACAGGGATACCAATGGACAAAGAATTGGACATGAGCTGGACACATGCAGTTACAGTCCAGAAAGCCAATTGTATCCTGGGTTGAATAAGAAGCATGGGCATCATGACAAGGGAAGTATTTCTGCCCCTCTACTCCACTATTGTGAGGCCCCACTTGGAGTGTGGCATCCAGATTTGGGGTCCCCACCACAAGAAAGACAAGGACCTGTCCAGAGGAGAGACATGGAATTGATCAGGGGTGTGAAGCACCTCTCCTGTGAAGAAAAGTGGTGAGGGTTGAAGCTGTTGAACCTCAAGCAAAGAAGGCTCCAAGGAGACCCTATTGCGACTTTTCAATGTTTAAAGGGGGCTTATAAAATACACAGAGACTTTTTTATAGTGATTGTAATGACAGGAAAAGGGGTAAAGGCTTTATACTGAAAGATGGTAGATTTACATCAGAACTTAATATAAAGGATTTGCGATAAGGTTGGTGAGACATTGGAAGTAGTGGTCAGAGAAGTTGTGCATGCCCTATCACTGGAAGTGTTCAAGGTCAGGTTGGATGGGGCTTTGAGCAATCCAGTCCAGTGAAAGATGTCCCTGCTCACTGCAGGAGGGTTGGACAAGATGATCTTTAAAGGTCCCTTACAACCCAAACCATTTTATTATTTTATAATATATAGATTAAATGGAAGATAGAAACAGACGCCTTGGAAATATGAACACATTTTGAAAATTGTTGATGAGAAACAATTCACTGATGAATAATTAGAAGTCATTGAAAAAACTCAGACACAGAAGCAGGAAAAAAAAGGTGAGCTTTTTTTTTTTTTTTTTTTTCTTTTTCTTTTTCTTTTTTCTTTAAAAATCAATCACCATCAAAGTGAGGAAGAAAAACAGAAGAGCAAGAGTATAAGACACCTCTTGCAGCCTTGGAGAGTAATGCCAACGTATGCATCCTGCAGCGTATGGTAGAGTCAGCCTTGATAGCTAAGACCATTAACAACCACATCAGTAAATGAGATGATCTCAGATATATGGTGCTGTGCTTTAGACAATGGTGTAAGAAAAAAGTATTTGTACCAAGTATGCTGTTACTGTGGTTGTCCAGAAATTTAATTGTAAAGCTTAATACTGGCCTGATTTAGCGGTATTTCAAATAACACCACCACAGTAATGTCTATTTTCTTCCTCACTGCTGTACCTAAGCATATATATATATGTGTGGAGTTATACACACATATATCTAGGAGTAACAACAAGCCTTTTGAAATAGTAGTTTGGACTCCTTCCAACCTCTGGGACTCTTTATCATACAAGGAAAATTTTGCTCCTCTCTACAGAAGCTATTTTTTTTCTGTTAGAAGCAAACATGTCTGTTGTATGATTTGTGAAACACAGACATCAAGAACAATGGTTTATATGAAATCACAAGAGGACAGAGACAACATTTTTCACCATAATGCAACTACTAGCTTTTGAATAGAAAGTCTTAAGTCTGACACTGTGTTCCTTTGCTCACAGTTATACTACGCTGGAGCAAAGTATCCTCATTCAAAACAAAAAAAAAAAAAAAAACAACCAAAAAAAAAAAGGAGAGAAACTTTTTTTTTTTGTGCAGCAAATGATTATTGTTATTGACTGAGAGCATATAATCAGAGAACATGGATGTATAAGGAAGATCACTGGCTTTGCTCATGGATAAAGAGTAGATCATGTGTCATCAGGGTGTATTTGGCATGATGTTAGTTTAGAGATATAAATGTGTGTCTGCTTTGTTGATCTTATATTGAGTCCACATGTAAAATGCAGAAAATCAAATATCATTTGTACCTCTTTTCCAGAATTCATTTTGCTTAAGACTATGAAATGTTATAAAGTTGATGGTCCTTCTATTGCAAGAGAATGAAAATTATGTTGGCTATTGTAAGAAAACAGTAAGTATATTACTGCAGCAATGATATGACATATTTAGATGATTACCTGCACAGTTTAATAACTCAAGTAATAATTAAGAATTTGTTAGCTAATAGGCTGTAATGCAGGATAGAAAATTGTTTTCCTACAGATTTTTGTTACAGCTAAGTTCTCTATCTTACATAGTCACTTTAAAAACTCCACCATACCCAGTGATCTTGACTTGAAATTGTTAACTTGTTTTGAAATTCTTATTCTGGTATGAAGCGTGGATGAATGTCCAGTTTCTAAGAAAGATCTGGTAATGTCCAAACCAACTTTAGAGGAAGCTTAAATCCTTACACCTGTTAAATGTTATAGAAATGGGACTGTTCATATTCTGGACTGTTGAAACTGAAATTATGAAATTTAAGATAGTTAACAAAAATATATTTGTATTGGTTTGTATCAGACTATTCAGATACACAGCTTATTGGCAAAGATGGTGGAGAAAAATGTCTGGGAATTTTAGGCTGGGTATAAGTATTTATTGTTTTTATTTAGCTCATCATTTTCCCTGACATAGCATAAATTCCAGGAAAATCTCATAAGTGTAACAGTATGAAGTGTGTATTAATTATGAATTACTTAAAGTAGACTACTCATGACTTTATTCCAGATTAAAAAAAAAAAAAAGGTGAGTTTTTGGTGGAGTTTTCTTAATTTGTTTGTTTTTAAAAACTACCTGTGTCAGAACATTTAATGATAGCTTCACTATTTCACTATATTCTAAGTCCCTCTTAGCACCAAAACTTTTTTTTTTTATTACCTAGAGAGGCCATAAAATAAATATGAGATTTAACTTTGAAGGCCCACTATTTGAGTATAGTGAGACATGTTGCTCCACATTCTTCTAAAAATATCTTGGAATTTTTGGGAAGGATTATGCTCAGACAGACTACAAAGATTGAGGCCTGACTTTAAAAAAAAGAAATAAATTTAAAAAAAGATGATAAAATATAAAGCATTTTGCACATGTCCTTGCAGTGAGCCTGAGCTGTTGTTTCCAACTGTCAGAACGGAATTTGTCAAACGATATAATTATGAAATCGTAGAATGGTTTTGGTTGGCAGGGGCCTTTAATGGTCATCTATTCCACTATTCGACCTTTTCCACCTACCCCTGCACTGAGCAGGGAAACTGTAACCAGATCTGGTTGCTCAAAGTCTTGTCCAACTTAACATCAAATGTTTCCAAAATGGAACATTTACCCGGGCAGCCTCTCTGGGCAGCCTGTTCCACTGTTTCACCACCCTCATTGTAAACAATTTCTACCTTCTATCTAGTCTTAAGCTACCTTCTTTTAGTTTAAAACTATTGCCCCTTGTTCTATCATGACAGACCCAACTAATAAGTCTGGTCCGATCTTTCTTGTAAACCCCTTTGAGGTACTGAAAGGTTGCAATGATATCTCCCCAGAGCCTTCTCTTCTCCAGGCTGAACAACCTCAACTCTTGCAGCTTTTCTTCACAGGAGAGATGTTCCATCCCTCCTGTAATTTTTGTGGCTCTCCTCTGGACCCACTCCAACAGGTTCATGCGTTCCTTGCGCTGAGGACTCCAGAGCAGGATGCAGTAGTCAAGGTGGGGGTGTCACAAGAGCAGAGTACAAAGGGAGAATCACCTCCCTTGATCTGCTGGCCATGCTTCTTTTGATGCAGCCCCACAAAAGACTGGCCTTCTAGGCTGTAAGCACACATTGCCAGTGCCTGTCCAGTTTTTCATCCAGCAGTAACCCCAAGAACTTCTCTGCAGGGCTGCCCTCAATCCCTTCATCTGCTTGCCTGCGTTGAGAACAGGTGTTGACCCGTTTAAGGTCAAGGACTTTGCACTTGGCTTTATTGAATCCCATGAGGTTCACATAGGCTCTCTTCCAAGCTTGGTCTTTTTCCTCTGGAGGGCATCCCATCCTTCAAGAATGTCAACTGCACCACTCAGCATGATATTTTCTGCAGACTTGGTGAGGTTGCACTGGATCCCACTGTCTATGTCACTGATGGAAGATATTAAACAGTGCTTGCACCAGTAAAGACCCCTGAGGGATATCACTTATCACTGATCTCTAATTGGACATTGAACCATTCAGCATTACTCTATGGATGCAACCATCCAACCAATTCCTTATCCAATGAACAGTCCACCCATCCAATTCATACCTCTCCAATTTGGAGAGAAGAATTTTGGGGGGGGGGTGTCTGTGTCAAAGGCTTCACAGAAGTCCAGAGAGATGGTATTCTTAGCTCTTCCCTCATCCACTGACATAGCCACTCCATCACAGAAGGTCATTACGTCAGGCAATACTTGTCTTTTGTGAAGGCTCGGTGGCTATCTCAAATCACCTCCTTATCCTCCACGTGCCTTTGCACAGCTTCTAAGGAGGGTCTCTTCCAAGATCTTCCCTGGCACCGTGGCGAGGCTGACAGGTCTGTAGCTCCTAGGTTCCTCCTTTCTACTGTTATTAAAAATGGGTGCAATGTTTCCCTTCTTTCAGTCTCCAGGGACATTACATGACTGCTGTGACTTTTCAAATCTCATGAAGAGTGGCTTGGCAACTACATCAGGTAGTTCCCTCAGGACTCTGAGATGAATCTTATCAAGTCTCATAGACTTATGTATGTTCAGACTGCTCAGGTGCTATTTGCCTGACCCCTACCCCTCAGAACTGTCAGATTCATCAGTGTGTGATCACTGCCGCCCAGGCTGCCTCCAATCTTGATGTCACCAATTAGCTCACTTGCATTGTTATCAACATATAGGAATTTTTGTTCACAAAAAACCCGGTGTAATTCAGGCTTAGTGAACTGTGCAGAGGATCCCCTTTCGACAGATGTGGAGTTTGGATTATTACAGAGAGGACAGCAGTATAGGAAGAGAAGCAGATAAAGGATGATAGACATACCCGTCTGATTTGTTGGATATGACATTTTAAAACAACAAAGCTGATGCAAGGCTTGTCATAGAGTGACATGATTTTCAGTGGTATGGAGAAGTTTCAATGACCTATTGATCCTGATCAGGTTTGATTGGATTTTTTAAATATACTTTGAAAATAGTATTTTAAAGTTACATACTTAAACCTGTATAATTAGATGAAATTTTGATTTGTAGGGTTTTTTTTTCTCTTTAAGTAAAGACATTTTAAAACATGTACTTGAATCTCTTCCCTCCTTCCCTCACTTTCCCCCTACCCCATTTACACACCTCTTACTTTGTGCTCAAATAAAATTGATGCAAAAATAGAGAAACCGGTAGAAAAGCACAATGTGAGAGTTCTCATAGGAACAAGGGCACTAGGGAATACTTTTTTAATCTGTGCTAATTAAAGTTACGTGCTGTCTTTAACTTGTCTTTTCAACCTAGACTGCATTCTTGCTTAGTGCAATTTTTCTTTACAGAACAGAACACTGAGTTTCACAAATTCATTTTTTCTTTTTTCTTTTTTTTTTTCTGTTCATATACTAAATTCATTTTTCAACAATTGTTACCAGTATGTATTTTTAAAACCATGATTGTAATCGAGAAGTAGTAGAAGTATGTTACCTGCAGAAGGATTAAATGATTCACCCCTTGATTTGTGGACTAATAAGCAACAGAAGTTGTTCAAGTTCCATTATTTGCAATATTTAAAACTCGTATAGGCAAAACTGCAGGGTAAGTGAAATGTGGAATGTATTTTCTCTAACACTGGACTGACAGATGGACTGGATAATAAAAAATGTCTTTTTTAATTGCAAATTTTTTTTTTTTCAGTGACTCCCTGTTTTTGTTATTGTCACAGCTGTTGACAGCTGACTCAAAGCTGATACAAATCCTTAACACCAATTTAGCCAAATGGTAGACCTTAATGTGATATTTGTTTTTCAATTCCAGACTATAGGAACATTCTTTCTTCCACTACTGCTTTCCCTAACCTGTGTGCTCAATAACTTTACTTCAAGAAAAAGCAACAGAACTGGCATTTTCAGGTACACATAAAAATGTGTTTGAATTTAGGCTCTCACTTTTTCAAGTAACATAATTTTACGGAACGTTAAAATTTTCAGTTGCAGGTTTATATAACTTATTCTCCATGAGTAATCATAACAGTTGCCATAATCATATTTATAATGACATTTAAATTAATAAGTTCTTTACCTTAAAATATCCTTATTTATAAGATGGTAAGAAATAACTACCTTTTACTTTTTTTTAAAATGGATTAATAATTAACATTTCTAATTTTAAAATTGAAATAAATATATCAACATAAATGTAAAATGGGATTACTGTCTTACACAGTAATGAAGTATTTTCACCACTAAAGCTCTATAAGATATCAAGATCTTCTGAATTATGAAATAAATCAGATGTTTTTTGTTGTTCATGGTGTTCTGCAAGTTTGTAGACAATAAAACTCTTGTGGAAAATTTAACTAAAGAAAAAAATACAGTAAAAATAAAAAAAAAAAGCATGAAATTTTTTAACTTGTTCCAAAAAAAAAAGGAAAACATTTAGTTTGCACCGCATGTGACTTTAATAAGTTATAAGTGAACCAAAATTTAACTATTATTTCAATACAAATTATGTTATTAGAAATGAAGTGCATTTATAAAGGTAATAACCAAGAGGGAAGACTGCTATTTTATTTTTTTTTTTTTTATTTTT
>NW_008618626.1:0-213 GCF_000691845.1 Merops nubicus | reverse complement strand
ACCGGCAGCCTCTTTCCTCTCATCCACTAAGAAGGTCATCCTGTCATAGAAGGAGACCAGATTAGTAAAGCAGGACCTGCCTTTTCATAAACCTATGCTGACTGGGCCTGAACCCTTCCTTGGTCGTTGTGTATGTGCCTCATGGTCACACTCAAGGTGGTCTGCCTCATACCATTCTCTTGCACGAAGGTCAGACTGACAGGCCTGTAGGTC
>NW_008618625.1:34327-40319 GCF_000691845.1 Merops nubicus | reverse complement strand
CTATGATTCTATGATTCCTCCTCGGCCTGGCAGCACACAGGAGCAGCTCTGCAACCCCAGGTGCTTGCAGCAGGATGCCTTCAGGTTGCATTTTTATTCATTTCCATGTGGGGGAACTTAGGTGATGGCAGTTAAAATTTCCTCAGCTCCCTTACAAAGCAGAAGCAATTAGCCAGCACTTAGGGCCATGTCACAAGCCAGCTCCATGCCCTGTGTGCACACATGAACCTTGTTCATCTGCAGGGGCATCAATCTGAAAAGACATCCTATAATTCCCATTTCCCACTCACTAAATAGGAGATGCAGAGAAACAAAAGGCTCCATCCTGGTGTAAGTCAGCAAAAGCACAACACCACCCATTTTTTGGCAGCCTGAAGCTGGACAGGTTATGGATAACTTGTTACCAGGGTGTGTTAGGTCAGGTTTACACAGATGGACTGAAATCCATCCCTCCCTGCAGCACACGAGGAGGGTGAGGTTCTGATGTCAATGTTTTGCCTAGGAAAAACCAGAGTCTGACAAGCAGTGGAACAGCTCGGGTTAGACACCCCTGCCTCAGGCTAGGAGTCAAATCTGTCCTCAGCTAAGGGAGCCTTGCCATTTAACCTTTCACACACGACTGGCTCTTTAAAAATTACAGCAGAAGGACTGTGAAAGCAGAAGGGGGGAGTCTTTGTACCTTTGACCTGGTTGGCTCACATTAAATAACTCAGGGGAGGGCAGAGGCTGGGGTCTAGCACGGCCAGGCTAAACCTCACCACGAGCACACGCTGCTTTTCATCAGCCACAAAGGCATGTTGGAAAATTCACAGGAACCAGGCATACCAGCACCATAAAACAAAGCAGATGTCGTTGTCTTGTCCTCTCTGTGGAGCTGAGCATCTCCTGACTGCAGGTCTCCAACCACACTGGACCAGTTGTTGCATTGCTCACCAGTGACCGGAGCCCTTCCAGCCCAACGCCACGGGCTGCACCTCCTCACTTCATCATTTCTCCTCCTTCAAAGACAGTAAAAATCACACAGAACTTCAAGCTGGAGGTTTACCCTGCACATACTGCCTGATTTTTTAACTCCCAGAAACACCAAACCCATGCTGAGGTTCACTAGCCAAACTCTCCCTGGACCCCTTCAGTCCCCAGAACCCCAAGTCCTCTCCTGCCCTCTCACTCCTGCAGAAACAATCCCTATTCCTGCCACGTTTTTGGCACAGTGATGACAACTGTGATATTAAAGTCCCAGGCAAAGGCAGCCAGAGCAGCAGAGGAGATAGGAGTGGTGACAGGAATGCTGAAAGAAAAGCTGAGTTGGGTTTGTGTAGTTTTTTAGCTAAATAATCCAAGAAACGTCAAGGTCAACGGAGACTTGAAGGGATGCACTTAACACACAGATAACCCCCTTCAAAACGCCTGCAAGGGTGATGGACCCAGCTAGGATTTGGCCTGTCCTTCTGCAGAAGGTGTAGTTCTCACTACAGCATCTTTACCCTTGTCCTTTGCTGAGGAGCTACAGTTTGTCACACCAGCCCTCGGGCGCCTGCAAGGTGCAGGGGTGAGGAGGGAGCTCTGCAGGGCACCCATGCCCCAGAACCAGGTCACCCAACAAGGACTCAGCACTAAGAGGGAGGATGAGCCAGAGCAGCCAACGACCAGTCTGGGGCTCTAAAGGAACAGGATCTGCAACAGGTCCCCTCAAGTGAGGACAAAGGCAAGGTGGGAGCAGTGCTGCAGCACCCAGCAGCATGGCACCAGGGCTGGTGATGCTGGGGAGGGATGGCCTCAGTGTCTGAGACTGAAGGGGATAAGGGCAAATTGAAGCATCTCTTCAAAATAAGATTCTGCTAAAAGTCAATGTAACAACAGCCCAACGAGCACAACAAATGGTGCTTCAGCTTTTAAGCTGAGGGGAAATGCAGACAGCAAAGGATGCTCTGCTCCCCCCAGTACAAGGAGGAGGAAAGAAAGAAGAGGGGACAGTGCAGATGCTGTTGATGATTCTGGGAGATCTGTAGGCTCGAGGTTGATTAGCAGTTGACAGTGTCCTTTCTGTGTCAGGAGAAGATAAGCCCAGAGCAAAACACTGCAGGCAGCTGATAGCAGCAATTCCCACATCAACCCTTGTGGGAGCTGAGGAGGCAGAGAAGGAAAGATTTCCTGGAGAAAACGACTTGTGATGCTGAATGGTTCTGAAGTTTGTGAAAAGTGCCTTGAGCCCACTAAAGAAAAACATGTCATTGAAATCTTCTCATCTCAGAAAACAATTTTGTTTGAAAGAGAATGCAGAAACTCCCAAATTCAAGCTCTGATGCAATGAAGTTTGCCAAATAACAACTCCTCAGCCATTCCTTACCACCCTCACTGCTTAGAAACACACAAGTCTATGCTCAAAAGCATCAAAAATCTTGCAGCACTCCCCCCCATGCATCACCCTCATCAAGAGAGGGACAAAGACTTCATTAAAACAAAAAAAAAACCTCTAATTTTTAAACATAGCAGTCACTCAGGAACTGTCCAGAGGTTTCCACGGGGGTGTAGGTGACCTTAAGAACTTATATATATTTGATTTTTTTAGCCATTTTTAAGAAAAGGCTTTAGTGAGGAGCTTTAAATCCATTTTTGTAGTTTCCAAAGTAGTTTTTAAGCAGTTTCCAGGTGACTGTGAAAAGCTCTCTATCACTTTTTACATTTCTTCCCCAGGGTGCTGAATTCATGACTGTATTTTATTACAGCCCAGAAAGTTTAACCAAATCTGATGTGTTATATACACACACATACTTCTGCCAAAGATCTCAGTCTGCACAGGTCCAAACCCACCAAATATTAGTATCCTATTTCTGAGCTCTTCAAGGAAAGCAATAACTCAGATAACTCAAGCCCTCATCCCGTGGAGTGCTTCGGAGCGAAGAGAGGCAACTGCTCTCCTGCACCAAACCAGCTCATCTCCTGTTCACCACCACCAAAAGGACAAAGGAGGAGCCTCACTGGCTCTGTGGCCATGCAAAGCACCACAAACCCTTAGCTGCCAAGGAAAAGACAGAGCCAGAGAGTTTCCAAGCCTCAAGCAGGACCAGTCTCCCCCAGCCAGCTGGGCAGCAGAGGAGCTCTGCTTTTCAGACAGAGCATCAAGCTCCTTTCTGTGTAATAGCCCTATAATTTAGATGACAGCAAGCCCAGGCCAATGAGGGCTCAGCAGCCACAATTACCACATTTTAACCACCCAACCTAACACAGAAACCCTTCTGCAGTCCCCTTTTCCTAGCACATTATCTTTAATCATAGGCATAATAGAGATTCAATTTGAGCCCTCAGCTGCATTTTCTTCCTTATTATTCACAGTGCTGCATTTTCCCCAGCAATAAACAATTTTCCCCCCTTTCCATTTTGCATTGATCTGCCTCAAAGTTCAAAGAGTGTCTTTAAAGGTTTATATAGCCCTGTGTGGAAGCTCCTGGCCAGTAATGAAGACAGAAACTCAGGGTTTTACCCAGAAAATTGAACTGCACAAAGCAACTGCCAGGAGAGCACCTGCTTTCTTTGTTCTCCTTCAGAAAACATCCTTGGACATTTGACAATTATTTGCAGCCATTTACCAACAGTTTTTTCATCCAAGAGTCCAAGCCCCACCACCAAGGGCTGCTCCAGCATGTGCTGTTCAGTCCAATGCTCTCCAGAGCAGAGTGTCCACCTAAAGGCTTTGTTACCACAGCTCTGGGCTTCATCTCCTTCCTCTGGCATCTTCTCCTGAACAAGCAGCCTCTTTAAGCAAGATCAGTCATCTCAACGGCTTCAAAAGAAAGTTGCCAAAACATGAAATTAATCCAGGCTGTGTAAATACACAGTTCCCCCTTAATTGACTCTTTAAATGCACCTCTGTCAACGCAGGCACCCCAGCGAGGGAGCAGGAGCTGAGCTGGAAAGGTCTGTTCCCCCCTAGGGGTATCTGGGCTAACATTTTATAAATTACAATCATGTTTTCCTTTTCTGTTAATATTTTCATTCCAAAGGTCATTTGCCACACACAGACACACACTCACAAACAGGGGAAGGTGGAAGCTGCTCCATCCCCAGCCCTGGGAACCACAGCCCCTCTGTGAGCAATGCAAACCCACAGTCTTTCTACAAAGATAAATTTATCTACAGCCAGTGAACTCGCCCAGAAAAAGCTCCAATTTTACATCTGCAAGAACATCCAGGTCATGGGAGCTGGTGTGAGCCTCTCCTCTACATGTGTAGAGGCCACTGAAGATATTAGATGATCTTTTCTTGAGCTGGTGCTTGAGCTCATCCTACACTAAGGCCACCAACCTTCAGTCCCCAGCCTTGGAGAAGGAGCTGCTGCAGGCAAGTCTTGCTCAGGAGGGTCCTGCAGGTGATCTCTCCTCTTCCCTGTGGAGCAGAAAAGACCAGGCTGCCCAGCAGCCACAGGTACCAAAAGAGGGACCTCAAAGGTGCCCAGCCTGCTCTATAGCCCCAGTGCAAACTGACCCATCCCAGGAAACCAGCCACTGCCTGAGCAGCTTTGGGTGAAGAGGAGGTGGTTTATACCCACAGAGCTGAGAGCTTTCAGTAGAGGGTTAATCCCCTTTCTGAAATCTCCACAGAACACATTTTCTCTCACTAGGACCACATCACCCTGCGAGGGTTTGCACACCCCGTCCTCCAGGGTGGCAGAAGCTTAATATTAATTAAATAGCAGATCTAAGGTTATTCCTCACCCTCACCACTGTGATCTGAATTATTGCCTGATGATATCCCACTTCTGCCCGCTCGCTGCTTTTGATTGATTATTTGCATTTGCTGGTTTCTAATGTGCACAACATTGCTTCAAACAGAGGCATCTTTTTTGATTCTAACTGCATTACACTCTCTGGTCAGATGATGGATTGGACTTTCCAGCCTACCATAAACACCAGCCCATTCTTGCCAGCATGATACGTATCTCTATTCCATATTCACTCTTCACTGTATCCTGTATTCAATCATCCTTATATTCATTTCTCCTGATATTATTATCATTAGCCTTAGGGAGCTTGTTTTATAGGCTATTTAGTTTGAATTAAGCATGTGTGTCAGTCATTTCTTGTTTCTAAAAGAACACAGAAGATAAATGATAGGATTTCTGCCTAGACTCAGCTCTGGAAGAGTTTCCATCCTTATCCATACCTCAGTGATAGCACTACAAGTAAAACAACTGCTGGATTCTTTGTCTGAAACTTTCATGCACACATTTTCACAGGCTTTTTAGAAGAAGTAGGCACAATTAGAAGTTGCTTTTTCTTTTTACCAACTTTCTTGCTTAATCAGATATGGTCTGAAAAGAAAAAAGGTCTTTTGCTATTTTTTTCTCCTGTAGGGCTCACCAGCACTTCCCACAAATTCAAGGGTTCATCAAGACATTGATTTTATTTCAGCCGTGATCCATCTTCATTTTAAACTTTCTATGCACTGAGACTTATTGAGATTTTAATGATTTTTTTAATCAAACACACTCGGTCAGCTAGGAAAAAGTGAATGTCTAGACAGTTACCAGAGTGACCATTCCTTCAGTTGGCTTTAAGGAGATTAAACCACTGCACTGTCAGTGTGAACAGATATGCACATGGACTCAGATCACCAGATGTCCAGGTGACAATGAAATACTCAGATGCATGAGCAGCTCTTCCCCCCCAACTCCTCCTCGTGCAGCTTTTTGTTAGCTTTTTTTGGTTACCCCCTTTCCCACCAAAGCACACCTCAGATGCCAGGATGCTCAGATTGTTCCACATCACCCCTGTAGTTTCTCCTCCCACAGATGACTCATGGAAAGGTCTCTGGGGATCTCTGGAGTGGCTGGCATCCTTTGTGACAGAGGGGAGGCTGCTGCTGCCTGCTCTTCTGCACCCCTTTGGAGCAGGACTGAGTCACCATCTCCTATTTTTGGCTTGAAGCCCACAGAGCTCTCTAACACTACTGGGAATGGTCACGTTGCAGATGGATGGCAGGGGGAACATCACTC
>NW_008618625.1:24966-34317 GCF_000691845.1 Merops nubicus | reverse complement strand
TTCCCTGGGTACTACACAAACTCAGGGACTTCTGTTTACCATGCATCGTGCAAAAGCTTCCCAGGGTGCTATCCCAGGGGTTTTGTGGCTTTTTGCTTCCAATTCATACTAAAAATCAGTGCTGCTGCTTCTGGGTAACACGACAGCCCTTTGACTCCACCAACACGATCCCTTCCAACCCTGACAGATTCTGATCTGTTTTAGCAGAGGACTTTAGAGCCCTAATGGCTCAATGGTTGGACTTGATGATCTTGGAGGTCCCTTCCAACCTAAAGGATTCTATGATTCTAACACAAGCCAGCCTGGCTGCACCACATGCCATCAGAGCAAGCTCCACATTAGTCAGCCCCAGATCCCCAGGAGCAGGAGTGAGCAGCCTCATGCACAGAAGCAGATTATTAAACTGTTTTGTCACATCTGCACTGGAAGATTAAAAGCTTGTCGAATGATTCTCATCATGGAAATGGGTTCTCTAGCAAGGGGAAGATGGGGAACAGATGGGGTGCCACCATCAGGGCTGAGCACTCTGAAAGCTGGCAGACTGTTTCCTTGCTGTACCACATTCATGTACACTTCCAGTGAGTTGAGCAGAGATTAAATCAGCTATAATTTTTCAGATAGAAGTTTTCCTCAGCCTTCAGCATGCAGTAGGCAGCCTATTGAGGAAGGAAAAATCAGACAAAGAAGTCCTATCCCTCCAAATCTAGGCAGAAAGCAAAGCACCTGCAAGCCAAAACACGAAGAGAAAAGGAAAATATGAGTGCCCATAACTGGAAGTCATGCCTTAAAATACTACAAACAATTCAGATGATGATTCTTGCTCTCCACAGCTCTGTAAGCAGCATAACTGAGCACAACGTGTCCCCCCACACACTGGCAAAGTGCTTTTAAATCACAGGAAGGGAAAAGAAGCCAATGAGCAGCCAGCAGCACACGCTCCGGGTGACCCCATGTCAGAGTGGGCATCCCTGCCTGGCAGAGCCTGCTGCAGCCCTGGGACTCTGCTGGGACCTGGGCAGAGCTCCCCTGCAGCCAAAGCCATCAAGGGATGACTCAGAAATGGCTTTGAGAGCAGAGGCATCCTCGTGGGTGAGGCACAGCAGTCCTCCCACTTAACCCTTGCCAGCGTCAGCAGGCTGTAGGGCTCTGTTTATCATGGCAGCTTTACAAAGATAAAACCCTTTAGCCACCCAGGAAGCAACATCTGCCCCTGGGTATCACATCTGGAGCCTGCTGTAGGTATCCACCCGTGCATACAGCCAGCCCTGAGACAGGAGCAGTGGAGGGGATGTGAGGTCAAGGTGAACTGTGGTTCTCTCTCAGCCTGCCTGCTGTAGCACTGGTGGTCCAGCCTACAAGGGTCCTGATCCAGGGGGTCAGAGACATCATGGGCTTTAGGACAGAGTGGAGGAAGAAGGTGGTGAGGGAGATCTTTTTAGGCCTGACCTTTCTTTGAAGGTCAGGAGTTAGGAGGTTGTTTCCTTAAAGAGCCAGGATCTCAGATCTTGATCTCAGAAGCAGCCTCACTGAGGTGCTCCAGCACTTGTGGGTACCTGTGCTTGCAGGGTAACCACCCCCCAAGTGTTGCAGGCAAATCACTGCACAGCATAAAAAAACCCCATAACATTATTTATGAACAGGCAGTGATGGACTTAAGACCCCTTAATTAGCTCATATTGACTTATTTCTGGATTTGCTCATCCCATTATCCACTGGAGAGAGCAGCACCACGGCCCCAGTGTCACCCCAACCATCATTTAAGCGCCTGTTTTAATTAAGAAACTCCACATAGAAGTTCATCAACAGGGAAAAGACTCCCAAGATTTTGGTACAACTCCTTCTGCCAAGCTGGAGAAGGGGAAGATTAGCCTGGGAAGCCTGTTTGGAAACAATACATCTGCCTGGGTCCTGCACTCAGGGGTTTTATTTGAAGTGCACCGAGAGATAAAACATCTCATGAATTCCTGGGGAATCACAGTGTGAGCTTCTAATAAGTGAGCACTCAAGAACATTAGGAAAAAGTTAGGACTCTTAAATAAACATTCATGCTGGGCACCTGATTTATGAATTCACTCTTCAAGGAAAACAAAAGCAGAGGCTGCTCACCTCCCTGGCCAGCCACAGCAACACCTCCCAGGGACAACCACCCTGCTCTGTTATTCACAGCAACCCTCCAGCAGACATGCCCCAAATATTAGGTGCCACTTTAATCAAGCTCAGTATTTTGATTGGCAAGGAACACTCCACAGCACTTCACACTCCACAGAGGGGTGTCCACCTACCAGTAATCCAAAAAGGAACTTCCCCACGAGAAGCCCACTTCCCAGTCCCTGGATATTAACAGCAACCTGGCTATTCCAAACTTTTGAAGCTTATTTACATCCTGAAGCTGCTCCTCTGAACATGGCAGATGGAGAAGAAAAGCCCTTCCTGAGCTGGAGAGTCCAAATTTCCCTAAGAGGACCAAAAGCAGAGCACTCCAGCCTGGCTCCCCAGCCTCATGCCTCAAAGGGAGACAATAAAACCTCAACCCACCTCTGCTTCCATAGCCACAGAGGGAAGCAGGAGGCAGGTGAATGTTGTTACACACTGCAGCTGACCTTCTCAGTGTCCCACATGGTTTGTAAGAGGTGTTTTCAACAAATACTATTAACCCACTCTGTTTCCTACAAGATACTGATTTCCAATATTTTTAACACGTCCTTTGGAATACGCTGTGATGTATTTATTGCTTGAATGGGTCTGAGGTCTCAGGTGCAAAACACTGCCTGGGGCTACACGCCTCTCTCCACCAGGAACTTGATTAAAGGAAGAACCCAGGCTGCTAACACAGAACAACAATTCCACTGTTACAAGACACAAAACAGTTTGGGTGAGAGAGGAGCAGAGTTTTCTCCCTGTTGCCATGTATGTCTCTGAATTTTCACTTGCTGCCAAGAGTTCAAGCAGGGAAATGCTGATTTTAAGATCAGGTTTCTCAAATGAACCTTTAATTTGGGGGGGCCTAAGAGCTACATTATTCCCTGAGCTCCAGACAGAACTTGCATGTGCTCTTTTCCTCCAAGTGAGTTCTCCCCCATGCAAAATCTGCCACTCTGCCTTATTTATTATTGACCCGTCACACTTTGGCAACAGCTTAAAATAAATGAGCCCAAATGCCATGGCTGTAGAGTTATTAAACTGCTTGGCAGTGAGGAAATTGCTTTTCATAAACACCCTGAGCTCATAGGGTTGGGTTTTTTTTCCCCTCAAAGTGTTTAATCCAGCCAGAGTCCAAGTTAATCTGAATCTGTCTGCAAGCTGAATTGCTAATGGGAAGGGAAGATGTATTATTGCTGGATATTGAAGGACAGAAGTTAGAGGACAGAGCAGAGAAAGGGGTTTCTCAATAGCCAAATAATCTTCTATTTGCTGGCAGCTGACACACTAAGCAATCAGAGGAAGAAAATGCCTCCACCTTCCCAGCAGGTGAGAGGATGCAGAGGATGCTCACCTCAGGTCTCCTCCATCACAGATCCCAAACCTCACTGCCAACACCAGCACCTCTCTGTTATCTACACACCCTGGCAACACAGATATTAACAGGTAAACCAAAAAACCCCAGAACAATGATTCCCACATGACTGTGGAGAGCTGCAGAAGCACAAGAAATAGTTGTTGATTATTTAATACCTTTTCTTGGCATCATTTGGGCATGTCTCTGCTCTGCTAGCATGGTCTTGAGCACCCAGAGAGGAGGGTAGGTGCTCCAGCCCACACAAGTTTGCTTGGAGAGCCAGCTAGGTTGTCCCAATGAATGGCATGTGGACAGTGTGTGTCCTTGTCCTGAGCCACCACCCCTAGACAGATCCATTAGTGGTGCCCTGGTGATGTCTCAGCAGCCCAGCTCCTCATTCAGGGTGCATTGCCTGCACCCCACTGCAGTTATCACACAACAGGCACCACCACTGAGGTTTGAAACACCTCCTTGTGCCCCTTCTGTGTGAGATGGCTCAAGCTGCAGAGGAACAGGGACACAATGGGATGCCCTGTCCTACCTGCACACTTGGCAACCCTGCTGCCCAGTGCTGGCACTTGTTTCTTGCTTGGGACACAATCATGCTGCTCTTCAAAATGCTCCTGGAGAGCCTCCATCCACCTCCATCTCACCACCCAGAGTTCCAGATAAAAGCAGGTTGGTGAATTTATTTCCTATCCATACATTCAATGCTCCTGAGGAGCCTCCCAAGGTAGGGCAGATGGGAAGGGGCTCTGAAGCCTGACCACCCCTCCAGCCTGACAGGGAGGTGCAGCAGCAGAACCACCCTGATTCTGCATTTCCCTCTCCAAACAGGGCTTGGAGGGCAGAGGGAGCACAGTCACCCTTCTCACCTACAATCTACACGATACCAAGGGGGGCTCCCTGGAGATGCCTTTACATGAGGTCTGCAAGGAGGAAGGCAATTTCCCATCCTCATCCCATTTTTGAGCCCCAGCAGGACAAAAGGCTGAAAAGCAGCAGCTGAAAACACCAAACCTAGCCCATCCCAGCTCCATTTTACTGGGGAGTCTGTGCCTACCATGCCAAGAGGAGGCCACACCACCTGCCACCTCTTCACGAGACATAAACCCTGAGTGAATCCTTCAGCAGTAATGAATTCCTGTTTGCAATGCCTCTAAATGGCAGAAAATGAGTATTTCTCCCTGCTCCTGGAGGAGCAGTGCTGCACCCCAATCTGGGTTGCTATGCAACCACCTCCTGCACAGGGCTGATAACAGTCGGAGCATTATCTCCCCGCCTGACTGCACCTCAGAACAAAGCCCAGCTAATGAAGCTTTCAAACCCTCTGGGCTCTGATGGGTCAACAGGGGTTTGCCCTGCGTGTATGTGACAGTTACAGCAGCCACCCCCCCCAGCCAGGGGTGTGTCTGGGACTGGGCAGAGGAAAAACCCAATGGAGAGCCATGGATGGGGTCAGAGAAGAGCATCCAGACACCCAACAGATGCAGCCAGCTTCCAAGGTGGAGGGCAGCACCACAGAACAAGGTGTTGATGAGGATGCCCTGTGAATTGTTGAGCCAACTGCATTACAGACCAAGCCAGATGCCCTCCAGGACCCCTTCCCCATCAGAAAGAACACTCATCTCAGCAGAGCTGCTGCCCACTTGCATGTGGTGTGGGTGCAGCTAAGATAAACCTCCCCCCTGGAATATGCAAAAAGGGATGGAGGAAGACAGTTCCCTAGGTTAAGTCCCATTTCCCCCTCCATCACCACTAGATCTGCCCTTCACAGCCAACCACAGGGACAGCCCAGTTTCTCAGAGAACGTAATTAGTTGTCCTCCCTGTTTTTGTACTGCTGGCCAGAGCTTGTTTCTTCTTCCAGAGCAGATCTACCATTTACCAGTTCATTGCACAGGAGAGCAGAATGCAGGGAGATGGAGTGCACCTCCTTGGCCCTGTCTACACTCTGCAGGGTGCCCTGAACTCTGTCTGCTCTCTGGGATCACCCTAAATACCTGTGTGGATGCTACACAGTCCTGGAGTGACAAGAAAGTGAGGGTGGGGGGACAACACAGGCAGCACCAGCTTGCCAGAGGACACAGACACACCTAAAAAGCTTCAGCAGGGACAAATTGCTGTAGTTGAATGTTTTCTAGACAACACATGGCTCCAAATGTGATTTTCACTAGGAAACTACCCTGAAGTAAGTCAGGCCACAGATTCAAAGCCTGGTGACTGTTCTGTGCTGTTTCAACACACTCAGGACGTGCCAAGTGCAGCCTGTCCAGGAATCCAGGGCAAAGCTGCAGCTGCAAAACAGCTGTTTGAATTCCTGTCCTGTGTGAGCCACTGCTGGCAGGTCTCAATGACCTGGAAGAAGAGCTGGGAGAAGCACATCTCCCCTTGGACAGCAAAGCAGCAGCTGGACAAGGTGGAGCAGGCAACACCTGCCAAGCACAACCTGAGGGATTCATCTTCCTCTCAAAGACCTGAGGTCTGCAAACAACCAGATGGGAGTCGTGGCACCCAGGGAACTCATCCTTGCTCCAGGTTTGGGTGGTACCAAACCAACCCACCTGGCTCCTCACCCTGCCTGGCAGGGCTGAGCTGAAGCCAGCACAGCAGGAGTGCTTTTTGTTGGAGGCAAAATGATCCAGCAAGAGACAATTATGTGACATTACCATTAAAAACACCACTTTAAAAAAGCTTCCAGCCTGTGTATCCCAAGGTCTGCAAATGCTTTTCTCTACCTTTGTACTAAATAAGCCTCATTTAGCCCATTTGTTCTGTCCCAGGCAGGCAAAGTGAAAGTAGGCTTGATCGATTTGTTAATTACAGTAATTTTATCTTAAATACAAGCAGCTGAGTGTTCATCAAGTCACCAATTCGCCTGTTACTGAGAGACCTCCCCCCTGCTAAATAATTAGGGCTCAGGAGTGGCTCATCAGCAATGCAGCCCACAGCATCATGCTCTGAGAGGGCAGCATGGAAGGAGGAGGGTGATTAGGGAACCCCCAGGTCTGTTTCTCCTTTGGAAGAAAACAATGCAATATCTTCAATTGTCTCTCTTGGAACCCTGAGCCAGCTGCTCTGCTGGTTTGTTATGAGTCAAGGGTAATTATTCCACTTTCTGACTGCCTCTTGCATCCAGAGGAGGCTTATTGCAGAGTCACCAGCACAGGGGAGAGCAACTTTCTCCACCTGGGTTGACTCAAATTGCTGAGACAGGAGGTGCCACGGGTGGGTTACACACAGCCAGGAGGTGCCACGGGTGGGTTACACACCACCACACTCCTCAGGCCTTTTGAAACTCCAGAGAAGGGCTGAGATGATTCTGCTTCCACCAAAATCACAGGCAGCCCATGCCCAGGTTGGAGCACTCAACTCATGGACCAACATGAAGCATACCCAAGGCTGAGGGTTCACATCACCCTCCCAGCTCACCAAGGGCAGGCTGGTGATGAGGGAAACCAACCTGCAAAGGTTTCAGCCTGCAAAGGATGAGGAACCACTGGAACAGGAACTGCAGCCTGCCAAGAACAAGGTTTGAGATGGGCTAGGAGAGGACATCAGAGGTTGTGTGCATCTGTAGGTTCTTCCAAGCCCTGCAAAGCAAACACAACCCCAAACGACCCACACAGGTACAGCCACACCCTCCATCCCTTAATTAATTACTCCTTCAACTTCACCAGCCAGCCAAGAGGGTCAGAGAGGTGAAAACATCACCACTTTGAGTTCCCTTCCAAGGATAAAAGGGATTTCCTCCCCCCAGCCCTCTCCTTTAGAGCAGCCTGTGGATGGAGCTGGATAACAGAACACAGTGTGGAGTGAAATATTTCAATCCCCTGAGCTCAGGGGGATCCTGCCAGGCTCAGGGGAGAAGCACCTTGGCAGCTGAGGTCACCTCCCTTCCCCTGGACAAGAAGAAACTGGGAAGGGACAGCCAAAGTAAAGCTGCTTTGAGAAAGAATCACCACACACACAAAACCACCCCAAAACAACCAAACAAAACCCCAAACATAGAAACCTGAGTCTGCAGGGAACAGAGAGAGCTGGGGAAGGCTACAGGAACTGATCCTGCCACGGCCATTCTCCAGCTAATAGATCAGTGCAGCCATGAATTTTCTTCTCAGATACTTCCTGAACTATCTTCCCCAAGAAGAAGACACATACAACCCTCCTGTGCCACCAAGACCAGCCAGAATTTGGAGAGAACTTGGAAGTTTCATTCTCTCAGCATGCAAAAAACCACAGCTGCCATTTGTTTGGTTTCCAACACTGGGGACAGCACTAGGGGAAGGGAACAGATTTCATCAAATGCAACTGGTTTATTTACAGTGCTATGTGCTGTCATTTACTCACTTGACTCCAGGAAGGACAGGGAGTTGTTGTCCTGCTGCCTTCTCCTCCAAGAGCTGAAGCTTCATTTGTTCCCATGAAGACCCTGCAAAGGTTTTTCCCTGAAGCAAATGAGTTATTTCTTTAATGTGTGGCATTTCAGTTCCATTTCATGCAGAAATATGTTTAACCAGCAGTTGCAAGATGCTTTTATGCTGTGTTCTGTTATCTCAGCAGACCTGACTCGAAGTTGCATATGGAATAACTCCTGGGGTTTTGTTGTGGCCAGGGGAGATAGCTGTGTAATGGTCAATCAAAAAAAGCCCCTAGGGATGGGGGAGATTAGCACTTGGATACTGCTGAAGATGAATGGGTGAAATGAGTTTGATAAGCTGGTGGTTTCCTCAGATAGTGGCTCTGAAAGCTTTCTACAGCCCCTTGGTTCCTCCTCCTGGTGTGTTTTTTTTCTGGATACAACAGCAAGTCCTGCTTTGTGAGCAGCAGTGTTGGACAGGCTGCTGCTGTCACTGTTTTTAAACAAACAGAAGTGGATTTCTGCCACATTTCATCACTGTGTATTGAGCACTAACATATCAGTCACAGAAGCAGAGCTTCAGACTGGATCCTTGGCCAACTTGGCCAGTCCTCCCAGCACACACATCACTGAGCACAGCTCAGCAGAGAAGGGACTGAAAGGGGGTGGGATGAGGACTCCTCATGGGACATGGACATCCTTAAATCTTTAATAGCACTTCTTCCTTCAGAGGTCATTAAACCTTGGTGCTCATTAACACACCTTCAGCTCCCTGTCAGCCTTTCTCTGGGCTCTCTCTACCCAGCTCTGCTGCTTCCTCCTCCTGGATCATTCTTCCACAGCTACCCCACAGGATGACCTGAAGAGGAACTTCTAAAACTCAACATGAAACTCCAGTCAAACTCACTCAGACCCCAGGTACTTCCCTCTCCAGGCATGAGGCAAATCCTGCTGCCATTCACAGCCACAGTGCTCATCACTCTGCTAACTTATTCTCAGCCACTAATGAAACTGCAGCCAAGAGGTTTTGCTAGATTTTTATTGTTTCATTGAATAAATGAATTTTAAATACAGAATTTAAAAAAATTTTAAAAAGCTATTATTAAAAGCCAGCATTCAGAAGTAGGTTGCACATCAGGGACTGAAAAAAATTCATATTTACCTTTTGATACAAAGATTAAAAAAAAGAGGAATTTAAAAAGCATGTTGTCTGTCATCTGGAAAGAGACATTTTGGGGGGATTTTTACACTTCCTTTCATATTTGAGAACTGGTATTTGAGAATCTCCCACCAATCTTGTTTTTCACAGCACTTATTCACATTGTTTGGTGTTCAATAAAACCCTGCTCTGTTGTTGCCAGTAGCAGTGATGTAGTGTCTCCACCTTGGATGTATGTAAGCCAGTATGTTTAATAAAACACTCAGCATAGGAGGGATGGGGAAAAAAATGCAGCATTCTGTGATTTCCAGCAATGCAGTTTAGCTTATGAAGGACC
>NW_008618625.1:0-24935 GCF_000691845.1 Merops nubicus | reverse complement strand
AGGAATGGGTGGTTCTCTCTCCCACTGGTACCTTGATGTGTTAGGTATTTCTCAGAACATCACACCTCTGGCATATTTGCTCTTTGCTAAGCTCCAGCACTGCAGCCAGGATTTCCAGAAGTGGTGAGTGAAGAGGTACCATCCATTTTTAATGCCCAATTTTAAAGCAGCTTGATCTTTCAAGAGCCACAAGTCACCCATCCTCAAGGACAAGAATCAGGCCCTTTTAGGCACAACTGAACTCCTAGAAAACAGAGGTACTTCAAAGAAGTCTTGACCATTGAGGTTCTGGGTTGGGAGGTGAGTTTTTTTTGCAAGTTTCTATTATGGCTTCTTAAAAAGACAGCTATGAAGATGATCCCACCAGTCAGTGCACCTGCACCACCATCTTGCCCAAAAAAACCAGACAAATTCTCTCATCTATGCATCCTTTCAAGACATCAGCACCACTCACAGAGTATTCACAACAGGTTAGAAGGAACAGGCACTATGGCTCACTTGTTCCTCAAGGATCTTAACCACCAAGAGAATTTAACCACCCAGCCAAGACACAGGATGAAGTGCCCTTAAAATAGAAACTAAGACTTTGAGCTAATGAACAGGGAGAGCTACACATCAACCTGGGGGAAAAAAAATACAGCAAAGGAGGGAAAAGTTCAGACTGCAACAAAAAATGAATTCACTGAAAAGAAATAATACTGCAGATTGTCACTAGTGCAGCTGGGGTTTGGCAAAGAAAATACTTTGAGCATGTTCTTGCAGGGCAGCCCTTCTGCCACGTGAATAAATACCCAACAGTGTTTAAAAACAGTATATAAAACAAGATGTCAAGATTTTCAGAAATGGTGCACATTGCATCTCTCTAACTGCAGAGCAGGTTCCCTCACGTGAGGTATTTCAGCATTGCCACGAAGGAAAACAATCCTCCTGAGCTCCAGTTCCACAAGCACAGCCCAGCTGAGGCTGCACACTGGCCAGGCAGTGAGGGGAGGTGCAAGAGTCCTGCTCTGCCCCCCCTCTCTGCAGACCAGAGCAGCCAGGCTGGGTGGGGCAGGGAGAAGACAGAGTGGCCAAGGCTCAGGTCAGTCCCCCCTGGGTGACCAGACACAGACCATACAACACCCTGCAGGGGTTTTGTTTCAACATTCACACAGTCTTCCAAAAAGCTGTTTAGTCCACGTGGCCAGGTCATAGTACTAACCCCAAATGAACTTTGGAGCATTTCCTTGGTTATCTGTTGGTATATAGGTTGTCCAGGTAAATAAATGCCTGTTTTCTCCCCAAAGGCAACCTGTGCATGTGGGGCTGTGTTGCCAGCAGAGCTGTATGGGACAGGCACCTCTCCTGTCAGACTGGGCACTGGAAAGGCTGCTGCCCACTCCAGACCTTTTCCCAAGGAATGTTATTTTCTTGTGTTGTACATATGTATTTAACTGTAGTCATTAAATACAGGATGTTGGCCTCACATCCCATCCAGTCTTTTGGGAAGCATCCTTCTTCACTCTTCAAACAGCATCTTAGTGAAACCCAGGATCAGAACTTCTGCTGATGAGCAAGAGTCAGAAGTGAGTGTTGCCAGAATGATGCCATCAGTACCACTGCAGCATTTCACCCTCTCTCCTCCAAGATGTGGGCATGCTCAAAAGAGAGAAAATCCACCAGAAACAGATGGCTTCTACCATCCTCAAGATGTTTCTTCTTTTACATTCCATCTTTGCTGGACAATCAGCAGAGGTTTGTTTGCAGGGTTTGTTTTGGGGGGGGCTATTTTGATAAGAATAATCATACTCCTTTTTTGATACAAATCATGCTCCAGAAGGATAAATTGCTGCTTGTTCTCAGCACCCCTGTTGGCATATGGACTAGTGTTCTGTCACAGCCAGCTCTCATGGAAGCAGTACATAAAGCTGCTTTTCCTTCAAGGGCACAAGCATTGTCCAGTCTGGGACTATACCAGGAACATCTCTTTAAGCTTTTCCATGCCTTCCAAAAACTTCCAAAGGTTTTGCTTTGCTCAGGCTTCCCTTAGAACATCCGAGGATAAGATGGGTTTTGCTTAATTATCCACTCAGCATGGGGATTGGTGTGGTACAAGTCTAAGAGGTAAGTGTCTGGGTCCAGGCAACGTTCACCTATCAAAACAAGAGATGCAGGAAAAAAACACTTATATCCTTAGCCCTGTAGTTCCTAGGGTTTGTTTTTTGTGTGTGTTTTGTTTTGTTTTCCCCTAAAAAACTGATTTTTGTTCACAATATCACAACCATTCAGAAGTGTTTCTGCAAATCTGGAAAAGTTCTAGTTCTGTTAAAGTGCATCTATGTTTCTGAAAACTATGCTGAGCCCAAGCTTTGACCTTTGTGGAAAGGTGCTCTAGCTCTAACACCTAATAACTTTAGCACTTGAAAACCAGCAGGGAATCCATTAGGGATCAAATCCAGGGACTGAACTGTTTCCAGTGACAGAACTTTCCTTCTACAGATGCTACTAAGGCAAATACTGAGGCAGCCAAAGTACTCCAGTAACTGACAGTCTCCAGGAGCAGCTGTAACAGGGCATGAGCTCCCCTCCATTTTCAGACACCCCTAATTTGCTGCTGCAACCATATTAAGTCTCCCCTCCCTTTGATGGCATTACCCTGATGATGTCTAGAAACTGGTGACTAAGGAACATCAGCCACTTGTTCAGCAACACAGTGTGAGAAACTTCCACCCAAGTTAGTAAGAGTTGTCTGGAGGAGGAGTTCTGCTGATGGAGGCAGATGGAATTCATACCTGGAGCTGGCAGTCACTAGTACAGGTGCTGTATGTGCCAGCCCACCACAATTAAAGCTCAATTAGGAAGCACAATTAAAAGTCTAGTGGCACAGGATGAAGTTTGCCCTTTGCTTAGGTGATTGTAGTTTATGGTTTTAGAGTCTACACTTAATTCCAAATCCTTAATCCCAATCTGAACCTTTATCTTGAAAGAAGAGGGAGTTTAACACTGTGTTTAACAGAATGGGAGGTTGGTTGGTTTTTAAGATGAGCAAAGTTTTGTATGTCTCTGTTCAAGACTTGTAGACTCTTAGGATTCCACCTTTCTTGCCAGGCAGCTTCTGAATAAGATCCACCAGTGTTTTTGGAAGCTGAGGCTTCAACCTTCCCACATACTTGCATGATAAAGAGTCAGAGTCAGAGAATCATAGAATAGTTTAGGTTGGAAAAGACCTTTAAGAGCATTGAGTCCAACCATTGACCCAAGTCCACCAGTGCCAGGCTCTGCAGGGATGGCTGGAAGACACATGAACCATCAACCCAAGAGCTTTGAAGGGTGCTGCTTGTGAGGTTAACCCACACTTGTTCATTTGTCTTCCAGCTTTTGGAGCCTCCAACAAATCTCATCCTTTTTAAAATCCCCTCCCAAGACAAATTAACATAAGAACTGGATATCAGAGTCCTTACTTCCAGTTACCACCCAGACTTACCAATATTGCCTCCCACTTCAAACAGGAGCAAGTTTGTGCAGTCCATTGAGTTGTTGCTGCAGAAAGAGAAACACATTGCAGTTAATAAAGCTCTGCAGAAGGCAGGTTAGGTAGTTTAGTAATGTTTCTTCCAAAAAAAAGTATTGTTGATGGTTCAGAAGCCAGCAATGGCCATGGAAAATCCAGGCTATGGTGCAGAGACCTTACTGATCCTCCTCAACAGTGCAGCTGTTGAAAAGGTCACCCAGCACTGAGAAAAAGAGAAGAAGGCAGATGTTCCTCACTGTTAGCAGGTAGCACACTATGTGCAAACACAAACTTTTCACTAGGAAGACAACAGGTAAAAATACCCAAGTTCACTGGCATCATTCCTGGAGAACTGATGGCCAACTCAAGAGAAGCTCATCTGCAGGGAGGCTTGGGAGCTGTAGCAGCTTGTTAGTAAGATACAAGTCCCAGCTGACCCATATTCAGCCAGCTTTCCACCCATCCTCCTCATCTAGGCATCTCCTGCCCAGGCACACAGTGAGGAGATGCACTATCTGCTAAACACAGTCTGCAGGCATGGTGACAGAGTGGGACAGGAACCCCTCTGGTCATTTTGGGATTATTTCAGCAGTTCTCCACTGGAGCACAGGAGGGAGGTGCAGAGTTTATTTTAGGAAGCTCCTACATGAACATATGGAAATGCTACTCCAAGCAAATCATTTATACAGGTGATGTTTTTCTCCAGGAGAGCTAAAAAAAAGGGTTTAATTTTGCAGAGTCAATGTTATGCCACTTTCCCTTCCACTCAGCAAGGCTGCTGAAGTTCACTTGCTGTCCAAGAGCCCAGAAGGGACTGCTGACCTCCAACCAGCCCATGCACAGTGCTGGAATTACCCAGCTGAACCAATGTCTGCTTGTCCATCCAACACTGTTTCCAAAACTTAGAACAGAGGAGCAGAAAAGTCTCCTAAGGGCTCACTGTACCACATCAGCTCTGCCAGAAGACAGAAAACAGCAACTAGACCTCCTGGCACTTTTGTTTTCCTTTGAAATCCAAACCAACCATAGAAGAAAAAGTAATTTACCACTTGAGGAGGTTGACAGTGTTCACAATATTCCAGCCATTCTGGCACAGGCTCTTTTGAAACTGCCTCAAGACATCAGCAACTCTGGTTGCACTGTTCAGATGCACCTCTAGTGAATCCTTCAGGAGAAGTGAACCCTGGACTTTCACAATCTTGGAAGGCTGAATAGGGCAAGAAGAAGAAAGTGCTTAAAGACAGACTTAGTTATCAGCTAAAACATCAAGTTACAAACTAGATTGTAGAGTGAAGAATTAAACCCATCCCTCCAGCTCTTCAGGGGCTTTAGGTTTGGTCCTTATCCCACACACACTCCAGGCTGGAAGGCTGAAGGAGCATCAAGGTGAGCATTATAAACAAGCCTTCAGTGCTTGTGTTGAGAACAGCACTGCTCTCCATCAGTGTGTGCTGGTGCTCTCTGCTGTTCAAACACAGCACTGGCACCAGAAGTGACACAAGCTGGGAGGAAAATGGGATTTGTCAGGAGAAATTCTGACAAACTGTTTTGCACGAGTCTGAGAGACTCCTCTGGAATTCCTTTCCATCACTGGAAAAGGAGTTTAGACAGTTCAATTGCAGACTCCTGAATTTGAAAGGTAGTTGAAATTAAAAAAAAAGGAAGCAGTGAACCACTACACAGCAGAGATCAAGTGGTATCTTCTCAAGGCTGTTTCCATCAGCTCCTTTATGAAGTAACACCTCAGAGCTTTTGTGGAGCACACTGCACTGTTCTAGCAGGGTCTGATCTTCAGCAAGTTAAACTCTGCAATCCCAAATCTTCTGCAAATACAGTGGTGAATGCTGAGACCATGGGCAGGTACTGTCAGCACTGCTCTAAGCACCAGGGCACCTGCTGGACTGCCTGAGCAGTCGCTGTCCTCTCTGAATGACAACACCTCCAACAGTGCCTTGGCCAGATGAATTTGACAGACATCATTTCAGGAGCCCAACTGGTAGAGGAAGGGAGATGTACTGACTTGGGAGCACACAAACTCTTCTCCAGCTCTGCAGGTTCAAGCTCTCCACATAGTAATTCCACCTGCAGACTCCACCTAGCTCATGTCCTTAGAGCATCCCTGTTGCACCAACACTGCTAGGCAATCCTTAAAATCCAGCACTGTGTGATGCCACCTAGCTCCTACAGACCTGCAGTTGCTCAGCTAGCAGTGGCAGCCAAAAAAAAACCAGGCAGAATGATTCCAAAGATCTTTCCCCAACTTTGGTACTGAAATAGATCTGATAGTAACATCTGTTTAAAAATCTTCACTCCTTTTAGGTGGCAAGAACCTCGTCCTCAAACCCATCCACACAGATCAGCAGCATTATAGAGCAGAAAGAAAATCAGACACAAACTATACTTTTATACAGCTGTAGTAGCCTAAATTTTGGTGTGGTGTTAAGTTAATGAAAATAAATCTGCCTTTATCACAGCAAACAAACCTCTCTAAACATATAAGACACCTAGAGCCATATGAATTCTGCTCTTCACCTGAGCTACAGACCACCCTTTCTGCTCCTGGTCTCTTCCCCCCTCACCTACAACCATACAGTATCTTAACCCAGGGTTTTGCAGCCTGAAATTTATTTAGTACTCTGTTGTTGAGGTCAGTTTTTGCCAGAACCTGGCCAAAAGGCTCTTGGAAACTGCTTCTCATCGTTCTGCACATTTTCCTTCTCCTTGCTCTTTAAAAAAAAAAAAGCATCACTCCATAGCTGTTTTCCAAGTTTCCATGAAAGCCTTTGAGCCTGTTATGAAAGGGCTCTGTCTGCCCAGGCCCCAGCTCACCTCTGCCTGGTTCTTTTCCACCTTGTCTTTATCAGCGTGGATCTTCCGCAACAGATTTTTGAGCCTCTTATCACAGAACTGGTACCTTTTGCTGTTGCTTTCGTTCAGCTTTCTCACTTGAGCTACCAGAAAAGAGGAGACCTGAGGGGGTGGAAAAAGGAGAAAATTGGAATTAAAACAAATCAGAGATGAAGATGTCATTTAGGAGCCTAAACATCACTTTATGAAGCTCCTTAAATACACAGAACATCTATATACCTTGAAAACAGGAATTCAGCCACAGGTTTGGCCTCCAGACATATAACTCCTCTGAAATTTCTAAGACTATCTGTTGCTCAATTCCAAATCTAACCAGACCAAACATCCTGCCACAAAACACCTGCAGAACTTACAGTCCAGAGCAAATCCTGGTAGTGGATCATCATCCGCACGACGTCAGCCGCCCCCTCGGCCAGCTGCTTCTCCTTCCCTTCAGGGATCTTGTTTGGGAGCCCCTTGTGCATGAAGAGGTTTGGGGCCATGACTGTGGAAACGTTCCAGAGGTTCATTTTGTTGTTGTTCTCCTTGGCAACCACTTTGCTAAGAAACTCAAGTATAGCCTAAAGAGAGAGGAAGAGGCTTAAGACATCCCTCAGGAATAATGCTCAAGAAGCTACAGTGACAATTGCTGGGGAGATCACTCTGGTAGCATTTCCTCCTTGATGTTTATAAGCAATCCTACTCCTCCAGTCAGGAAGTTCAGTGACCAATTTCTAATACTAGGCTAGCAACAACTAACTGTACCCAGCAGAGAGGTGGTTTGTCCAGCATTCATGAGTCTGTGTGGGAAGCAGGTGAGCTCTGACCCCTTGGCAGGTGGCAATTTACAAAGTTCAGTCATAAAAATTAAAGAATTCAAAGACAACCCCCTCTCCCTTCCCCCAGTACCCATTCAAAGCTATTCCCAGATGTAGAAAAAATACAGACTCATTTAGGTTGGAAAAGACCTTGAAGATCATTGAGTCCAACTGTTAACTTGGATCATCTCTTCTGCCTCATGCTCTACCAAAGCCATGACATGGAACAGGTCATCTTTGACTGGATTACTTGTTCCAGCACTCTGAGCAGAGTTTGCAGGGTGCTAAGTCAGCCTTGCCTGTATGACCTAGAAGGTGAACTACTTGAGAGGAAAACCAAAAAGCATAATGCACAACAAAGGAGAGGTTGTGCACTGTCTGCCAAGCTGATCCCATCAGCATTTATTCTTCAAAAAGCAGGAGGTGAAAGGATTTGAAATGCCTTCTGATCAGAAGGGGGTAGGAAGTTATAAGCTTAGGAGTTTTTATAGCATTTAAAATTGAAACTCTCTTTTCTAGATGATGACAATACCACAAACCATGAATCAAAAGAGTGAATTTCTTCCCCTCTACCTTAGCACACCCACAGACACTGTCAGACCTACACATCTCTCACTGCCCAGTGAAGTGCTTTAACACACTGAGGAGGAAGAGCATGTTTCTCAACAGGATGCTCTGAGACCAGAAGGATTCCTACTGCTCTGAAGTTAGTACCCAAAAGGCAGGCTGTGCTGCAGCTTCTGTTCACTGCACAGGCTGGAGGTTTGCCTGCTCCCCCATCAGGGGTTTCCATTCTCAAGCCACTGAAATAAAAGCTAACAGCATAATGTGTGTTATTTTCAGAAGTTGCTAGGGTTTCCCTGAATAAAAACCCAGGAGGAGATCACATTTTCCCAGTCAAATCATAAACAGGCAGTTACCTTCAGAGTGTTTCTGTTTGGCTCTGGAAGAATCAGGATGAGGAGGTTTAGAGCTTGCAATCTTTGCTTCAGGTCTGGAATATCTAGAGGAAAGCAGCAACACAACAGAGGATTCAGGCTTCTGACACTCTTCTTTTTGAGCATAGGAATCCCTTAGGGAATAAGGTGATTACTTACTATAACATTTGTCATCTAGGATTTGAGACCTTGTTTTACAGAATTAAATCAAGCTCATATTGCCCTTATGAACTACCAATGTTTTAGAAAACTGATTGTTTTGCTTTGGAGAACACAGTCTACCAGCAAGTCTGATGCCCTTGAAGGGCATCAATAAACCTCAATATCTCCCAACACATCTCAGAGCCCAAGATCAGCAGAGTTTTGCAAGAAAAGCACAAACCAGCAAACTGATGGTGAAGAGCCAAAGGAGGGACTCACTTTGTACAGCAGCAAAAGCAGGGAGGTACTCTGCTGTCAGCAGTGGGGCTGGCAGCTCTCTTATGAACCTTTTCAGGAGCCCAGATACATCGTTCTGGTGGACTTCATCCCAGCAGAAGAGGCCAGTATAGAAATCCCTTTCCAGCTTCTGCTCCAGACTCTGGTAAAAAGATGGAATTTATGACATGCTTTGATAAGCAAAAAGGAAATTCTATAGCTGAACACTAGGAGGGCAACCAATCAAGTCAAAAGAGTGCAGAGACCCTGACAGCAGACAATCCCAGATTCCCCAGCAACAGACCTTTCTAGCTGTATTTGGAAGGGAGACACAACAGTTCAGACTATTTAGATACTTGCTTCAGCAACATGCTCCCCCTGATCACCTCTGACATTTTCCAACACTACTGAAGAGCTCGTACCTTGATTCTGGTCTGGGACCCAGAGACTCTCAAAATGCCCTCTGTTTCCAGTCCTCTCTTTTCCAAGCAAGACAGCAACTATTAAAGGGGGAAAAGGAAGCTCTTAGGCACAGAAGATGAGAAGTCAGCCCTTTGCTATCACAGGCTTCCTCACCCTGAGGACCAGAAGGGTGAATGAAATCACAAGAGAACTTACTGCCTGGAGTAACAGAGGGACCTTGGTGTTGGGGAGCAGTTTTTGGTCATTTTCCAACAGGGTGTTAAGTGGAACTCCAAAGAGTCTTTTCTCTACAAAAGAAATGTGTAACATGTTGTAAGTCCTGTATCACCTCTACTACAGGCATAAGGGAGATATCTCCCAGAGCAGGTGATGATGGCACACTTTGTATGAGTAGGTACTGGAGAAAAAGAGAGGAATATTTAAACAGGACAAGTGTATTTGATAGTCAGGCATAAATGTGGTGCTAAGGTCTTCATGTCATGATCCAGGAGAAATTCTGATCAAGGAAAACACTTGTCACAAGATTCAAAGATCCTCTCTGTTCTAACATTTGAAACACAAACCTATGAGGAGATCAGTGTAAAAACAAACAAAAAAAAGGCACAGAAAAGAATTAAGATGACACACAGACACACAACTAACCTGTTGTTTTCAGTTTTGCTGTTTTGTTTCTCTTCAGCTCAAAGCCCAGAATATCACAGAGAGCTGTTAGTTCAATAAGGGCTAATGTGGGGATCTTCTTCATGTCCTGAGCAGACAGGTCTCCAATCCTGGTCACTCCTAGTCTGCCCTTGAGGATCTTAAATTTCTAAGGGAAGACACATAAACACAAAAAATTTCATACAAATTATCACCACTAATCCCATTAGTGATCAAGTTTTACTGCACTGTTATCATTCCTCACCATAACCAGGCATCTGTTAAGTCTCCTGTTTTCAACACCAGACAAGTGTCCAAACCTAATCCTACGTTTACTCCACCCACAGCTGAATAAATCTTTTCCCTTTTCTGTATTGCTCTTTAATCACTCTGGAGTTCTCAATTTATCTAAATTAAAGACAGCCTGATACTCACCCTAATCTACTTGAACTTTGGAAGCAGTTCAGTATATTTGTGAAGAAGAAAACTTAGTACTATGAATAAGAAAGTCCAGTTAGGCTCCTCTTTTCAGTGGAAAAGACCAGGTCCATATCAAAATAGCTAGTTTCACTTCTTTGGTCCCTCCACTAAACAATGTTCTCTTTGCCCAACCCTGCAAGGCTGGCAGCACTCCCTGTCCAGAAATACCTCATGTAGGCTCACTGCAACATTATCCAGAGAGGACACTTCCAAGAGCTGATCATACAAGTGAATCCACACACTCAACACCTCTCAACACAGAGAGGCTCAGGACAAAATAGCTAGTTTCACTTCTTTGGTCCCTCCACTAAACAATGTTCTCTTTGCCCAACCCTGCAAGGCTGGCAGCACTCCCTGTCCAGAAATACCTCATGTAGGCTCACTGCAACATTATCCAGAGAGGACACTTCCAAGAGCTGATCATACAAGTGAATCCACACACTCAACACCTCTCAACACAGAGAGGCTCAGGAGGGAAAAACTCCTTCAGAGCTTACAGTGAGGGCATTTCCATCCTTCAGCCTCCTAGGTTCAGGCAGGAGTGTCAGGACAGCTGCTTGCTCTGAGTAGGCAATGTCCATGTTGAACACCTCTTCTTTTCCAGGGCTTCGGACTGTGCAGGAGTAATCCTGGGTTTCTGCTACAGAGGAGAAACTGCCTTGAATTCCCAAAAGCCAGAAGTGTGAAGCATAGGAACCAAGTGTGCTAAAAATGCTGTTTGGGACAGATTTGGCACCACTTTTTAATTAAAAAGATTCCTGAGACTCATCAACAGGGCAAGACTAATTTAAAGCCATAACACTACAGCTATGAGCACCAGGTCACTGGCAGAGAGGTAAGCATGGCCTGAAATGGAAGGACATAGCTATGGCTAACTTCTCCTTCCACTACTGCATAGGTCATCCATAGGATTTCACCACAGGATCTTTGCTAGAATCATTTTATTTGCATCTTCTAATTGCTTTCTTGAATAGTTACCAGGACCAACCTGAGTGATCCTTCCTAACACAGCCTGGAAAAGCTCACTAAATCCACAACTCTGGAGAAGGATGTATTTAAAACAACCCCACACCAACAAGGAAAATGTTTCAGAGCCCAGATTAGTGTCCAGTTCCAGCCCTACTTGAGGTCCCACTCCTCATTCAGCCCCACTCTCCACTGAAAAATTCCCTTCTTACATTTCTGTCCATTTGAAGTTCGTAGATTGTGCCACAACTGATCTGGGCTGGATTTCTCTTTCTCTGCTGTTGTCTCCTGAAAAATAAACCAGAACATGTCTACATATACAAACCAGAAGTTATTATAAGACAACCCAATTTTGGCAGAAGAAAAGTCCCACACTTGACATTGTCTCCTGCTTTCAGGAAATGCTGCTCAAGCTCAGAGCTGCAAGACTGCTCTGAAATTAAGAATCATAATTAGAGGATTTGGCAGGTGAGTGGAAAAAAAGGATGACTGTCTCACAGACAGCAGTTAGGATAAATTTGCCCATCATTGAGACAATTCTTCCATTCACACAAATTAGCCAACTTCCCCTTTATGGTTCATGCACTGAGGGGCTAACAAGGAGTGGACCAGCCAAGCTGCATGGGATATACCCACTGCTGGCCATCACAAGATGCCTTTCACAAGAAAGAACACACTAAGTAGACATCAACACCCAAAAGTTTCCCTTCATGGGCTTCAGAGTAACCTGCTTCTTCATGTTCAGAGGGAGAAGTGAATCTTTATAAAAGGTTAAGCTCAGTATCTTCTGACCAGACACTTGACTGAGCAGATTAAGTCACAAGGAGCCCTGACTGGGATATTTTTTCTAGGGGCTGCTGAAAAGTCAGGATATTGTATCTTCTGGTCACAACCAAAGGAGGAACAGCAGAGCAGGAAAGGAGCTGAAAAGCTAAGAGTTAAGGAACTAAAAAAATAAGGTAGTGACCAGCCTTCCTGCAGGATTACCAGCTGTACAAGGTCAGCTTCTCAGGACTGACTTTAGGAAGCTCTCTCTTTTTTTGGTTAACAATAACCTCACATGTCACTGGAATGAAGACAACACAAGAGGGCCCCAAACGACAGCAGTGCTGGAGGAGGCTGCAGAGCCACAGGCACTCTAGAGAGGTCTTCCAGCAGTCTCTAGGAGGAAGCTGATGGATCTGCAGATACTGTGGCAACTTCTCAAAGCTGCAACCTGGCTGCAGAATTTCTATCTATCAAAACCTGGATGAAGAATTTCTATCTACCATCCAGCAGAACCAGAGAGGTCCTGCTCCCCCTCTGCTCTGCCCTGGTGAGACCTCACCTGGAGCACTGTGTCCAGTTCTGGGCTCCACACTTCAAGAGGGACAGAGATCTACTGGAGAGAGTCCAGCAGAGGCTACAAGGATGACTGGGGGACTGGAACACCAGCCTCATGAGGAGAGGCTGAGAGACCTGGGGCTTTTTAGCCTGGAGAAGAGAAGGCTTAGGGGGGATCTAATTAATGTGTATAATTATCTGAGGACTGGGGGTCAAGAAGAAAGGGGCAACCTGTTTTCATTTATAGAATCATAGAATCCCTCAGGTTGGAAGGGACCTTCAAGATCATCAAGTCCAACCATTGAGCTTGTAGCCAGCAGTAGGACCAAGGGGCAATGGTCACAAGCTGGAGCACAGGAAGTTCCACCTCAACCTGAGGAAGAACTTCTTTACTGCCAGGGTTCCAGAGCACTGGAACAGGCTCCCCAGGGAGGTTGTGGAGTCTCCTTCCTTGGAGACTTTGAAGACCCATCTGGATGTGTTCCTGTGTGACCTGCCCTAGACTAGATGGTCCTGCTCTGGCAGGGGGGTTGGATTTGATGATCTCCAGAGGTCCCTTCCAACCCTGAACATTCTGTGAAAACCATCTCAACTTCATTTCAGCTCAAGAGACGAAATCACCGATTTGAAAAACGAGCAGAGCCCTAAACCCCAAAACCCAAGACAAAAAAAAAAAAAAATCTTTGAGGAGATGCCACCCAACCAACGTACCTCTGAGCTGCCCCCTCCAAAGATGTCCCGGACGTCCCTCACGGGGTGCTTGCTCTTCCTCCTGCGGGAGCGGGAGTAGGTGTCCAGGCGCCGCTGCACGGCGGCAGCCTGGGTCCTGGTGAGGGTGGAGAGCAGCACCACGTTCTGCTGCTCTGAGGCATGGTCCCCGAGGAGCTCGGACAGACCCGCGGCCTGCAGCCACTCGGCTTCGGCTTCTCCCTCTAGGAGGCAAGGGGTGAGAAGGGGGAGTGAGAGGAGAAGGGGTAAGAGTGATTGGAGGGCTTGCAGCCCTTCAGAGGCGGACAAGCAGAAGCCTGAGGTGTCTTCTTTGTGTGGTGGCAAGGGGACGTCTCTGGAAGGCAGCCACATCTTAGGAAGCTGTGGTTATTCTCAACATCTTAGCCCTGCTCCCAGGTGCCCAGCTGGGTAGCAGGGTGAAACCAGAGGACAAAGAGCAGCTGTGAGTGCCCACATCATCCTTTCTCCTCACCCTAGGTGAGTGGAAAGAGAAGAAAGAATTATGGAGGCACAGATATTGCCAGGACTGCACGTTCCCTCAGAAGCTGGGAGGCACAAGGGTGACTCTGCACAGTATTTAGCACAGGAATGGAACCCAGTGCAGGGTTTCACAGGACATGGGGAGAAAAATCAGATGCACTTGCTTAAATCTGCCTGTACATGGATGGCCTGTGGAAAAGGGAGCTCTGGCAGCAGGCAACACCACACAGCAAACTCAGAATGTGGGGCTGTGCCTCCTCGGAGCCCATCTGATCCTCCAAGAGCTCTGAGAACAGACAGAAGGTCTGTGAGAAGCCACAACACTCTGCAGATTTGCCTTTTGTACTCTTCCCAATTACTGGGTTATTTCTTTTCATTTTTATTTATTTCTTTGCATGCCTACATATCAACTTTTATATATATATATACACACACAGACACCAATTTGGTAGGCTCAAATGTATTGTATTTAATATATTTGCAGAACTACCTGTATGCCCCATCAATATCCTTCACATTAAGTGGGCTGATGTTCATACAATCATTCAACAAAAGCAAAAATGTTATTCCTCCTCTGCATTCACTTTCTGTCTGTGCCTATTCAAAACAGCACTACAATTAAAGCCCATTCCAGCTCCACAATGAAGTGTGAGAAGCCTCCAGACAGAACTGCAGTGTTAGTCAAACAAGCTCAATTCCACTTCACTCTTCAATCCATAGAAAGTTGCACTTCAAACACAGAAGACAATTTTTTTTCCTTATGGGATGTGCCATTTATGCAAGTGAGAAAGTGCCCCGAGCAAGGCAGCTACTTGAAATCCAAGGATAAAAGCAGCAATTTAGCAGGTGGCTTCAACTTTAACACAGTGAACACCACAAAGCCTTTATCTTTTCAATTCTTCTGTACCACATTCATTCACAGCAGGCAGCTCCAGCACAGTTCTACCAAAGGTTATACTGGGAAAGAGAAAAATCACAACTGAACTGACTGACACACCACCATAGAATGGAAGAGATCTTCAGGATCATCAAGTCCAACTGTTAACTCAGCACTGCCAGGTCACCACTAACCCATGTCCCTCACACCACATCTCCATGGCTTTTCAACCCCTCCAGGGATGGGGACTCCACCACTGCCCTGGGCAGCCTTGGCCAGGGTGTTACAGAACAATTTCTTCCCATTCTTCCTTTCCTGTGCCAACTGGTGGCTCCTCAGTTAACACTTGGCCTGAGCAGTTGTGATATTACAGCTGCATCAGTGATAAAAAAACATGCAGCTTTTGTTAAGAAATTAAATAATTTCATTTTTCTGGGGGAAGTTGTGTTCATGCAACTTGCAAAAACACAATGTGACTCCACTAAAGCTCTTTCCATCCTTCAGAGGATGCTCTTTGTGTTCTCAGGCACTGTAACAAACACAAACTTTTTCAAGTATTTCCTTTAACAATTCTTCTAGCTTTCCTACATGGTCTTCAGCTTTGGTTTTTTCCCACATTTGGTTCTACAGAAGCTAACAGGTAAGAGCACCCCCCTGGCACCACTTGCTTGGCTAGAGCTGCCTAAGTGCTCATGGTCCTGGGTCACAACTCCCCTTTACAGCTATTTGTCCTACCCTACATGGTCTTCAGCTTTGGTTTTTTCCCACATTTGGTTCTACAGAAGCTAACAGGTAAGAGCATCCCCCTGGCACCACTTGCTTGGCTACAGCTGCCCAAGTGCTCAAGGTCCTGGTCACAACTCCCCTCTACAGCTACTTGTCCTACATCCCTCCTTTCACAGCAGCACAGGGCACAAAAAAAAACCCTTCTGTTTTATTTTGTCCTTGGGAAATAAAGGAAGTTAAGTGTATTGCTTGCAAATTTTGAAAACACCTAATCCTAGTCATAACAGGAAACTATCCTGATACACAACTCTAAGCAGCAGAGCACCAGCTTCTAACTCCTGTTCAACATTTCTGACCCAGTTATGTTTGCCAGTAGTGCAAAAGGAGACCAAGAAAAAGAGGATTTTTATGGAGAGAAGGGGGAAATGGGAGAGAAACAGGTCAGGGCTGAGAGGTCCACAGAGGCCGAGCTGCAGCTTTAAGCCTGGGGAGCTGCTGAGATTTGTTTTGAGAGCTCCAGACAAGCAGCATTTCAGGGAGGCACAGTCAGGAATAAACCCACAGAACTAAAGAACACCAGCTCCAAAAACTTAACTGAAACACGAGCTAGCCAACAACAGCATTCATAACCAAGTAGTTGCCAAAAAGTTAGAGGACAGCTAGAGCACCTGGCAATTTAACACTAAACATTGAGAACTATAGAGGAAGTTGTGCTTAAAGGCAGAGAGGAATCCCTCTGCAGACACTTCCCAGACATGACTCCATGCTGTAAGGATGCTCACAGGCATTTTAGTGGCACTGCCACCCCGAGTGCATGTGTTATCAGTCTGCTGCACTGCCTGACCTGGGAGAGAGCTGGGCAGGCAGCAGCCAGCAAGACAAGGACAACACCATGATTATTTCATGGACAAGTTGCTTTCTGCACTTTGTGAGGCCAGAAGCATCCTCAGCACCTTTCAGCTGACCTGGTTCTGCAAAGCCTTTGGCTCTGAGGAGCCCCTGTAGCCCCTATGCTGCACTGCCACCTTGTGCTGCTCTGACCAGCAAGGGCAGAGACATAAAAGCCAAGAGGCCCCAACCAAATCCTTCATCCACGCCATGGGAAGTTCCCCCTCGCCTCCAGCACGATGCTCATTTGACTAAGGTCCCTGCAGAAGGCACCAGGAGGCCAGGTGGGCCACACCTCCCTCCCCAGCCTGCCAGGAAGGCTTCCCAAAGCCCAGCATCCTTTCAAGTCTGTCTGGTTTCAATGGCCAATTAAGCAGTCAGCTCTTGCCTGTTGGATTAACACAGCATTAAAAGACACTTCTCCCTGTGTCCCTGCTTACACACAGCAATCAGATTGCCTCCAGCATATCAGACTTTTGGCTATCCCAGACAGTCTTTCATCTCATGGCCTCTTTTCCAGTCTCCTTCCTGGCGCACTCCTCTTCTGAGTCACTTTTGCATCTCTTTCAGTTCTAAAAAGTAAACTTCCCTCCTCATGTAATAAAAAGCAAACTTTCATCCTCATCCACACGTACAGATGCTAACAACAGACCTTCACATTCACCATGTCTTGCTCACTAAGGCAGACATGGATGATGATCTTCCTGCTCTGCTCCCCAGAGGATATCAATCCACCTTTCCCATGCACAGCAGCACACTGAGGCTTCCACTCAAACATTTCTCCATTACACACATGGATCCTTCCCCATATCAGGCCAGCACAACAGCTGGAGGCTGTACAGGCTGCAAACCCAACTGTTCAAGAGGATGCACAGCCAACGAAATCACAGCCCTCAAAATTGACCTGGGAAACACAGGATCCCATCCTGCAGGATTGCTGGAGGCTTCTCACAGCTCCTCAGCCTTCCAGCAGCCCAAGATGTTGTATCTCCCATGTCCAAAGGCAATCACTTCAGGTTCCAGTTACTCCAAAACACTGCAAAACATCAACGCTACAGAAAGGCCACTAGAAACACCCTGTGCACATGAATCAATCCTCAAAAGAGAAAAAAGAATAAATGTAAGAACACCTTTGGTGGGTGGACTCAAGTAATTTTCGATGCTCATCATGGTTTCTTGAACAGTGAATCAGAGGGAGAAAAGTCTTCCACAAAAGCAAGGTTTTCTGTTCTCCTAAGAGCCACTACGATGAACTCTCAGAACCACACAAGCTTTCCAAAACACCATCCTCTACCACAGCACGTTTACCATCCAGCCCCCTGCATGGGGAGCGAGCCCCCCACACTCCATGGGGGCTGTCTGAAAAAATCTGGAGCCTTGAATGTACTCCTGACCAACCTTGAGAGCCAGTTTTGTTTCAGAAGCTGAAACCAGGCCAGCACTTCTTTTTCTGCTGGACACTGTCCACCACCCAAAGGAAAAAAAATGCATCTCTGATTTAACTAATATTCTAACCATATCCCAAATTGCTTTTAAGTAATTAAGGTGCACAAGCAACTTTTCTCTCCGGATGTTCATCCTCTTCCCCTCACTCCCAACATTTTTGGCCACCTACCCTCTCGTGTTTTGACATCTGCAAGGCTGCATTCCTCTTGCTCGGCTTCAGCGCTCTGTTTAATGTTCTCTACTTCCAGCCAAAAACTGTCCATTGACAAGTTGTCCAAAGACTCTACCCTGGAATTGGTGCCCTCTGACAGCGGGGAAGCCAAAGGACTCTTCGGAGGAAGCTGGCTCATTTTGCAAGGGCAATTTCTGGTACTGAGAGAGGAAGAGATAAGGAGAGAGAGTTTAAGCTACACGCATTCAGATACGGCATGTGCACAACACATCAGTCCTCACTGATTAATGACTCCAGTAAAAGCCAAACAGATTTAAGTGCTGGACTTCCTTTGGTTAGTGTATAGCAATAACAGAAAAGGTTGGGACCAAATCCCCTGGAGAAGAGGACAAACTGCTGTCCAAACATGCAAAAGGACGCAGCATCAACGCAGGTTTTCCTTCCAGCGACCTCTCAGACACCACCCACCACTCCCACACTTCCAGGACTCTCCTGCAAGCTTGCACAGATACTCTCTACCTTCTCCACCTTTCAAGCTTGGTGCACGTGTGCTCTGATGACCTGGCACACACCACGAGCCCCACAACTCCCAGCCACTGCAGGCTGGACCCAGTAGGCTCGTCCTCCACAAGCAAAAACTGGCACAGCTCCCTCTCCTGCATTTCAGTTCATGCAATAAACAACTCAGATGTTTGAGGCCCTCTTTTCCTGCCCAGACCAGATTTTTCAGCTGTGAAGCAGCACAAGTGTCCTGGGAAACCCAAAGGTACAGAATTTTCTTACCACCCTCCTGATTCATTCATGGGTGGCCAGAGTCCCAGACTGGCCTCGTTCAGCTTTCAACCTCTCTGCAGAAAATGGAGAGGTTCTCATAGTACATAAAATAATGCCTCTCCCCAAATGAATTTTAATTTTCTTCAAAGGGTTACAAGGCATTTAAACCCTGCTGTATATCTTTTTCAAAGACTTAAAAAAAAAATTGGGGTAAGTTATGAAGACTTAGATACTTCCATATACTTATGAAAACACCTCAATGGTTCAACTTATGAATACAACATTAAAGAGATCACACTCTGGATGGCTGGAAAAACGCCTGTGAACAGCCACCACCACCAAAGTGGAATGGCTTTTTATTCTCAAAACAAACAAAAAAAAAAAAGCAGATCAAGCCCTGAACCTTAAAAACCATGACAACAAAACAACTCCCAAATGCGATTTACCCTCCCAACTCTGGAAGGACTTAGAAAGTTGCTCATGGCAAACTATCTGGAAAGTTTTAGTTCCATTCATTCCAGAAAGCCATTATTAACAATTCTGGCATTAACCTGCTTCAGTTATAAGCAGGATTTCAAGTAGTAAAAGACTAAGATTGAAGATTTACCAAGCAAGAGGCCTATGCTTAGGACACTCTGCACTTCTATGTGCACACACACACAGGCAGCCCTTCCCTTCTAAAGGTCAGCATGAAAGCAATAACCATCTTTCCAGGAACATCTGGAGCCAGCAACAGCATGGAGAACAAGAATAAGGAGGTTTTTGTTTGTTTGTTTTACAGGAACACAGAAGTGAGAGATGGAAAAGAGCCATCAAACCACCCAGCCCACCCCTGATAAGGGCAGAGGTGATCTGCTTGTTTAGGAACCATCCCCACCTCTCCCACCCCCCTTTTCCTACTCCTGGATATCCAAATAACAGGCTCCAGTTGAGATATCTAATCAATCAGATATTTTTAATGTGTTTTTACTTTCACACCCATCATTCTCAGTTCTGCTCCAGCTACCATCCCAAATAATTTCCCCTTTCCACATTTTACTTATACCTTTACCCATTAGGAGTTAAAAATTTAGATCACATCCCTCACATTAACTCTTCATCTTTAGCACTCCTCTCCATTTGCTCAAATTTACTGACAGCCCTCTTGTGAAGAGATTTAAATAAAGCCACCTTGCCATCATCAGGGAGACTGCTCAATACCTTGCCATGATATGTCCTCAGAATTCTGTCACTCAAAATAAATCATCACTTGCAACAAGGAGGATTTTAGATTATCTTGAGGCACTTTGCTCTTCAGTGCAAGTCTGGTTGCCAGTGTTTCTGGCACTGATATGGCCAAAACAGTCTCCCAACACATGACTAGAGAGGACAAAGAACCATCTTTCAAGCTCTCTTATCTTCTCTACAGAAGGCCCCCAACAAACACCCAACTCCTCCTCTTGGCCTAAGTGACTGCTATGTGATCTAGGTTATATAGAGCAAAGCAGCTCCAAAATGTACCTTCCCTTCATGCTCAGCTTGGTTTAGAGCCAGCTCACCTAACATCCTAAACATTTCCATGGATTCACACCAAAATTGGTGCTTGTATCCAGCTTTGCAGACTCAGCAGAACCTCCCCTAGACCCAAGCAGCAGCTTGTGGCCAGCACACGTGCTCTGCAGTGGGGCAGAGTCACACGTGGGTAGGACAATCCCTTCCCCACCCCTACCAAAGGCCTGCCTGGAAAAACACCATTTTAAGCCAACGTAAATACAGTATTCAGCTCCTTCAAAAGGGTGACTCTTGACTTAGAAGTTCTGCATGACTTACCCAGGTACCAGATCCTGAATGCAAGCTTTAGTCCAGGAGATACTATGACTAAGTGGTGTAATACATGTCTAAGGCATCAGGGCATATTCCTGGGGCACATCTGAGAAGGGTCACAAAACCCTCACAGTCCTTATTTCAAACCATAGCCTTGCCAGCAGCTGGTTTTGGTCTACCAGCAACTTCAGGCCCTATTCAAGACAACACAGCAGTGGTACAAAGATACCATTTTGCCAGACAACAGCTGTACCCTTATCCCACTCCAACTTCTGCTCCTGAACCCCCCCAGTGACTTTGCTTCACAGTTGCTTGCACCAGAAAGCTCCACCACCAGCCACACTATACGCCTACTATAAGCAAGCCATATTTGAGCTACTTGTGCAAAGAGCCCCAAAGCCACCAGAGCTTTTTTCTCAAGAACCTCATGGATTGATGCACTGAACCCCATTTCACCAAGGTGCAGGGTGCTAATGTCACAGCAGCTCCAAATTCCAGAGAAATCCAAATTCCAGCTCTCCAAGTCCTAAGCTAGTGCTGCCACTCCTGTCTCGTGGGGCAACACCAAAGTCAGGCCTTTCAATGTAGAAAATATTTTATTCTCTAGTCTGTTTTTTTTCCTTGAATACACTTCATTGTCCTTTACAAGTCCAACTACCCAGGTAGGAGGTTAATTTTAGATTCAGTGCAGCTCAAAGACTGTTCTTCCTCATTGCATTCCCAAGTCAATCTGTGACGTGGAAACACAGCAACAGTTCAGATGGAAAGTGTAGATTGTTGGCTTAAAATGTTAATGGCTCAGTTGCACCCGGGCAAAGAGGAGCTGGAATTATCAAGCCCACTGCACTGTCAACGTACCAAAAAGCTTAAGTTTCAAAAATGAACCCAACAAAAAGCAAACTGAGCAGAAAGACCTGGTTAAGGGCAGCCAGAAAGGATTGACTCCAGGAAAAGACTGACCATCCTAATGCAATCTTCTCCTCTTATTCAAGAGTAGAACTAGTTTTAATGGGGCTTGAGATACATTCAGCAGACTCACCCAACATCTTCAGTCTAACCATGAGTTCATAGTACTAACAGCAGAGTTAGGAGATATTGGGCTGTCATGGACCTTATATGGGTCATATTATCATTCCTCCTATAAATCCTCTCCACGTAGAGCTCTGGTAGCCCCCAGCAAGACCTGCACGCCTGCAGAGCACCAACTCTGGGCACTGGTGGCTCACCAGTCCTTGGTTAGAACATGCAGTCTCAGAGTAGTTTTTGATCTGCCCCTAGATACTGTCAACACGTGGCAAATCAATGGCAAACACTCCTGCAACTCTTGGCCCTCTTGAATATCAAAATAAAACAAACACTGTTGCTATGCATTTGTTCATTCCAGGCTTGAATCATTCCCATGAGAGACCTTCTCAAAGGATCTGTAGCTGCCTGGACTGCTTCATTGCTTGCTCAATGCCCTTCCCTCATTGAAATGCCTCTCTAGCAGGTGAATAAATAAAGAGGTTTCTTCTCAAGCATTTCAAACAGAACAGGAGGTGACAAGTGCAAGCCAAGAAAATGAAATTCCCTTAATATTGTTTCCAGAAGAAATAAGATGAGAAAAAGGCACCAAGCACAGAAGAATCAAGTTATACAGGGCAGTTCTTCCACACACAAGCACCTAGTTTTTAAAGACATTTCCAAAGATCTGGAGCAAGCACAAAGGCACACACAGAACAGGAACAGATGGCCTTAACCTCAGCTTGAATTAACCTCAGCAGCAAGTTGGGAGCAGCACACCAAGTCACAGCATCACAGTACTTCAGAGCACTAGGCATGAGACACAAGCTCTTTTGAAAGAAGAAAAAAAAGGCAAGAAATTATTCTATCAACTGGTTGCAGTATTTTGACAGATAAAGGCACTAAGAGAACAAATATCCATCAGCATCATAACACACACACATCCTACAAGCTTTCAGTTGGCTTCAAGGTCAAAGCCAATCAATGGGTACAAAAGCAAAAGATTAAAAGAAACCAAAAACAAAAGTCCATGCAGGCAAAAGTCCCTCTTCAGGCTGTTTCAAATTTCCCACCCTAAGGAAGCAGTTTAAAGCCAAATGAAGCATTTTGAACCCAAATGAAGAACTGGGTAGTTAATTCTGAAGAGGAAGTTGCCAAAAGATCAGCCCACCACAGTTCATAACATGAGAGGTCATCTTGAGGAAAAACATGTACTGGGGTAAAGGCATCCAGCAACAACAAGCTGGGGTACTTAAAAGACTGGAGAAAATCCTGATGCAGTAGGTCATATCTATAGCTATAAAATATATCTATATTTGCTTCCTGGCAGTATTGATAGTTTAAACCTGTCTTTCAAAGACATCAGCATTCATGAGAACAGCTCCACGTATGCAAGAAGTCAATCTATGTATCAAATCTTAGATGAAATCTGCACAATCAGCTTTTTCTTTCAGACAGAACTACACAAGACTGTTCCCAACACAGGAGATGCCTTGTGAACACAAACTCCACAGCTTTCCTACCAAAGGTTTGAACCAAAACAAAGCTCTACAGCAAAGCTTTAAAGCCTGGCTTTGCTTCCTTTACAGCCCCCCAGATTCTGCACACAAACACCACAGACCAATTCCTTCCTCCTCCCCACGAGCAGCAGCAAAAGAGCAACGCTGAAGTTTCCTCTGAAGAAGAAACAAAAAGCACATGGCTAGTTCAAGTTCCTTGGACCAGATTATAAAAGTAAAGACAGACTAATTAGCAAATTACTGCAGCAGAGACGAACAGGAACTTACCTGATACACTCCTACTTGACTTTCCCTGGCTTCCTTCAACCAAAGCAGCTAAAGAGGCAGAACTAAGGCAATCCTCCAAGCAGGCTGCTGCTGCTGACACAGCTCTGAGGATCTCTAACCATAGGGGATCTGCTCATCTGCCTCCTAGTTGTGCTGAGAGCATCCCCCAGGAGGAGGCACGGTGCCTCTAGCTCGTAGCACTGCTGCCAACCACCACTTATGTTCACATTAAGGCATTTTGTCAAGGACTTTGCACCCACGGGACGGTGCACTTGAAGGTCTGTCTCCACAGCACCAGCAAGAATAGCTGAGATGTCACCACCACAATTTGCTAATAAGATTACAGCTTGTTTTCAGTAACACAGCAATCAGTTCATCAAGATCCTCCCTTATGCAAGCAGCTCAGGGAGCAGTGTCATTTCAGGTTGTTTTGAAGAAGCCTGTTCTGCAAGTGATAAAGAGGTCGTGTCAGATAGCTCTGCATGCGTGGAGAAACTCACCCCAGGGACCCCAACAACATGAAGGCACTCCCCAACTCCTGTCCTGGCCTCCCCACTGACACCAGGATGACTGAGCAGCCATCCTCTGCCTGTCCTGTGTGGAGTGGAGGACTCAAACCCTGCCACTGCTTCAGCTCAGCACCTCCATCGGGCACCCAGCTCCAGAGATTATCTCCACCACAGCACTGGGAGTCTTAAAAAAGGTTATAACTCCCCTGGACTATAAGTGTTTCTATCAAAGTGTGTAAGGGCAAAGAAACTCCACCTCAATATCTATGTCTCAGGCCTTCACCAGGGCCAGACTTGTCTCCACTGTTTAATAAGGGTCTAATCAAGCAAGCTAAGGGACAGCAAAATTTGCCTGTAATTACACATCTGCCTGGAGGTGTCTCAGACTGAAACTCAGAGCAGAACACACACCAGAGTGATGAGCCCATGCAGATACAGCCAAATGAGAAATACTCCAAGCCATGTTTAGTTCAGCCTGTTAGCTGGGTGCCCGTCCCATCACACTGGAGTTTGTTTTGGCCCCAGAAAACATCAGCCACACTCTGTTCTTCTGTTTCACTGCGAGGTCATAGAATCATAGAATCCTTTAGGTTGGAAGGGACCTCCAAGATCATCAAGCCCAACCACCGAGCCACCAGGGCTCCAAAGTCCTCTGCCAAAACAGATCAGAATATGTCAGGGCTGGAAGGGACCACAAGGATCCCCCAGTTCCAACCCCTCTGCCATGAGCAGGGACACCTCCCACTAGATCAGGCTGCCCAGAGCCTCCTCCAGCCTGGCCTTAAAGACCCCCAGGGATGGGGCCTCAACCACCTCCCTGGGCAACCCATGCCAGGGTCTCACCACTCTCCTGGGGAAGAACTTCTTCCTCACATCCAGCCTGAATCTGCCCACTGCCAGCTTTGCCCCATTCCCTCTAGTTCTGTTGTTACTTGAGATCCTAAAAAGTCCCTCCCCAGCTTTCTTGTAGCCCCCCTAAGATACTGGAAGGCCACAATAAGGTCACCTCGGAGCCTTCTCTTCTCCAGACTGAACAGCCCCAACTCTCTCAGTCTGTCCTCACAGCAGAGCTGCTCCAGGTCACTGAAGAGGAGCCTGTTGTTCACTTTCCCTGCCTTATGACAGTCACCCAAATGGGACCAGGCTTCCACTGACAGGGAAACCCAGCCCTGGGAAGGGGGTACCTGGCCCCAACAGCCTCAGGAGTCATACAATGCTGAGTTGATAACCCTGATCGACAAGAGTCCTTAATTAAAGGTGGCATTCCCACCCTCACACACTCCACTGAACCCACGTTCAGCTCACCACAGAAGCTGCTGACCAAGGCCTGAGTGAGTCAACACCTCCCCGTTACCAAACCCATCCCCAGGGACGCTGCCGTTAGCTCAGCCCGGACACCCC
>NW_008618624.1:0-669 GCF_000691845.1 Merops nubicus | reverse complement strand
GAGTTATAGCATAAGCAAGCCATAGCAAAAACAGAATAATAACAAGAGATTCAAAAGCGTAACAAATTCAAAGGCAGAGACCTGTTTAAATTCACCGTATCAGCGTAGCTTCTTTCAAGTTGGTTATTGAGAGTGTCTTCCTTTTCAGAGGGGTATTCCATCAAGCCAAGGTAGTGTTGTTGTAGTATCATCAGCTGTACCGTCTCTATCCATCCTTTGACAAAGGCTACAATTTATTGAGGATGCAGGGATCGAAAGTCAAAACAATTGGTAGTATTACAAGAGGCCCTATTAATGTAGAGAGCAAGATAGTTAGTCAACGCAATTGATTAAACCAAGATTCAAACCTTCCTTGCTGTGCCTCTCTCCCCCGCCCCCTTTGAGCCAGTCCTTCTCTTACCTTTGCTAAGGAATCTCATGACACTCCTGTGTGATTAGCATAAAAACAACATTCTTCCCCTAAGGCAGCATACCCCCCCCCTGTTGCTGGAAAAACAAAAAAAAACTCTTTTTTTTTTTTTGTTTTTTTTTTCTCTTGTGGCTGCACCTGTCATTCCCAATGTTATTAAGGTAGCTAGGGATATTGCAGTTATTGGTCCTCTTTTTTGTATTCTGTGTTTCTCACTTTATATACAATACACATATATACTTTCTTCGCGGTGGTAGAGT
>NW_008618623.1:11591-12839 GCF_000691845.1 Merops nubicus | reverse complement strand
CCGGCGCCCGACGACCCCGACACGTGCCCGAGGGGTGCAAGCCACGTCCCCCCACCCCAGGCTGTGTGGGTACACATCCATCGATGCAGACCTCGCCCACGCTTTGCCCAATCTCCCTGGCACTGCCTCGCACCCGAGCCACGGTCCTGCACCCGCGTCCTGTCTCCCTCTCCACTCACTCGGACACCCCCCAAACCACAACGCTGCTCACGCGTCCTCATCTTGCTGCCAAAATTCCCTGCCACCTCCTGCCCCCAGCCACCAACACCCTGATCTTACATAAAGCAGGCTGCTGAGGATCGCTCCAGTCGGGTGCTGGAGTTGCAGCCCTTGTTTGCTGGGCCTGATTCAGCCTAGCTCTAGAGCAGGAGCAGGATTGCTCCCTCAGTTTGGGCAAAAGGGGCTGTATCCACCTGGATCAGCTCTGACGTGAGCTGGGGCTGCTGGCGTTACCCGTGCTGGAGCTGGTGGAACCTCTCTGGAGCAGAGGGTTGGAGAATTCCCATGGCAAACCCTGTCCTGAGCGGGTCTGGAGATCAGGAGGCATCTTGGGTGGTTCCTGCCTTTCTGTAGCGCCACGGGCACTTTGGGAGCACTGAGTGATTTTACCCTGGGGACAGTTGGAGTTGTAACTTCAGGAGAACCCTAGGGCCGTGCGTTGGGTTTGGGTTGTGCTGCTGAAACCGTGGTTGTGGGGGTGGAGGAGATGAGGTGGATGAAGGAAGCCACAGATGTGCTTTTGCCCTTTTCGTTCTTGCCAAAGCCGTTTTCCTCCTCCCTCCTCCCCTCCCAAGCTGAGCACCTGGGATCCAAGAGACCAGACAGGGGCTCAGGGAGGGGGCCAACCCCTCTCCTGGGTCCCCACTGCCCAGCCAGCCCTCGGGGCCGTGCCAGGTCCCTCCTGCTGCCACCCTCCTGCCACATCCAGGTGCCCACGTGCTCCACGCCACCTTCTTTCTCGAGAGGGCTACCCCAAAACGGGCGGTCGGCCGCATCGTGGTGTTCATCTTGTGTAATCCTCCGTGCCCACTCACCTAAATGAATCATCCCTTTGATAGGTGAGTGAAATATAATTAGTGTTTTCATTGTTAGCACCGTGTGAGTAGGCAAGTGGGTTTTCTTGGCCCGGGCTGGGAAATTGTCGTGCTTTGGAAGCGCTGAGGAGAGGGAAGAGGGGCTGTGGGAGCTGCTGGGGGGGCTCTCTTGCAGCCTGTCCTGCCCAGGCAGAAGCTGTGGCAGGGCCCTGGC
>NW_008618623.1:10837-11497 GCF_000691845.1 Merops nubicus | reverse complement strand
TTTTCCCACCTCTGCAGTGACACCTCCAGCTGCTCTCTGAGCGGGTGCACCAGGAGCTACCACCCGAATGGCTTTGAAATGGTTGAGGAGATGAAAAACATGAAATATTTTGCAAAAACAGTCCCTTTGAATCAAGGAGGATGCACTGGGGGTGCTGGGAGGGGACCTGCGTGTCCAGGGAGGGGCTGCAACCCCCTAGGCCTGAGCTGGGAAGTGGTTTTGGATGCGCCATCACCGTGGCATCACCGAGGGCTGCCTCGTGCCTTGCCCCATACCAGGGATTTTCGTGGGTTCCTTTAGAGCTGCAGGGACCCAACTTGTGAGGGCAAATTTCCCTGCGGTCTATTCATAGCACGGATGTCAGAGTTACCTCAGAAGTATCAGCTCTCCTCTTATTTTGCTGCCAGGAAGGAATTGTTGATGCACTTTAAATGGTGGGCGGAAACGAGCAGATACAAATGCGCCCTGATCCTCCATCCTCCTGGTTCCTGCAGAATCCAGGCACAGAGTAGCTGCTCCTCACAAACCCCCTAAGAACCTGATAAACAAAAAAAAACCCCTGCTATGAACTTTGTGTATGAAGCATCTTGCTATCAAGATTTGGTCCAGGAGATAGTTGCAGTGGAACAGTGATTATAGGAGAGGAATAACTGAAACGTC
>NW_008618623.1:403-10806 GCF_000691845.1 Merops nubicus | reverse complement strand
CTGAACATAGGAAAATGAATCAAAATACTAAATGAAGAGCCCGACCAGAGTCATTAAAAATAAATGATATGAACTCATGGTAATTACTTCTCTGCCTGGAACATGCTGCTTAGTTTCAGGTACAGCTCAGGACAGAGGGTTTTGACCCCAGGCAAGAGTACATGAGGTTGAAACTGCCAGATGAGCTCAGACCCTCACTCCATCTTCTCGAGTACTTTATCCAGGGGATGGTGTAGGACCCCAAATTTTAGGGCAACATAACCCCCTTACAACACCTCTCCCTGCCCCATAATAAAGGGTGACTTGACTCCTGAAACACAGTTTTAATACCCTTTCACTGGGGAGGCTGGGGTGGGTTTCTCATGGCTTTTAATGCCAGTCTCAGGATATTTGCATGTGATTTGATATCCCATGGGGCTCCTCGTGGTTGGGTGACATCTGCTCCCGGAGCTGAACATTTCTTTTTTTTTTTTTTCCTTGAAGCTCCAGCTTGTGGAATCATGTGATTTTTTGCAAGATTTTCAGCTTCATTTTTGAAGCAAGGTTTCCACCCAGACTCTTGCAGAGAAGTCATTCTTACAGGCTCAGAAACCCAGCAGAGGAGAGCTAAAAATGCCTTCTATTTAAAAATGTCTTGATTTAAAAATGAACCTGATTAATTTTGCATGCTTTGAGCCAGGTAACGGCGATGTAGATGAATGACCTGTATTAATGTAGGCATGATTTGATGGTCCAGAAGCTGGGATGGGGTTGGCAATAGTCTTATAGAGGCCAACACTGTGTTGTAGCATCTGTCTTGTGAGATTTGGCAGTTTTTGCCTCTTTGGGGTCTGGCTTTGGCATTGCCTGAAATCCTGACCAGGAAAGGATGTTTTTCTGCAGCAGTTTGCAGTAGTTACAGGAGAGTCTTGTTGCTAGTTTGCCTCTGCAGTGGGCTGTTTAACTTAAAGTATTTGTTAGCAGAAAGGGGAAACTTGGAGAAAACAACACTTGAATGGCAAGTGTTTATATTTTGGGGGTTGATGTTGGCTTTACAAAGACAAGTTCTGGCCTTTGAGTCAAAAACTCTTAAAGATTGCAATCGATGCACGAGCATTCCCTTAGAACAGCCACTTCTTCCCCAAAATTATTCCCTGAAGAGGTTCCACTTATTCTTAACATACAGCAGAGCATCATGAATTTTCATGAATGAGTGAACAGCCAGAGCAAGGTCCCTAAGTTTGCAGAGATTTGCACCAAGATGATCACTATAAAGATATAATTTCCTGCTCGGGGCATCGCTTCAGGTCTGCAGAGTGTTTCCGTGGACTGAATAAAGGATCAATCATTTATTTCACAGGAAATAAATAAACCCTGCTCTCACCTCATCCCACCCTGCGCCTGGATCGCGTCCCCGATCCACGGGGAGCTGAGCCTCATCCCACGGGCCTGAGCATCTCCCACTCTGGATGCAACCCACAAGGGATGCAGACACCCCCCCCCAAAAAACCCATCCCACAGCATCGTGAGGGGAGATGCTGGAGAATGAGCTCTTAGCCCTGTGAGCTCTGCTGAGAAATGGGGTGAGATCAGAGAGTTTGTGAGGAGGATTAGAGCGCCGGGGGATTAATGGGCTAAGCATTAGCCCGATTTCACTCTGCTTTGTGAGAGGAGCACATTAGCTGGAATAAAGATGCTGAGTGATACGTTAATGTGTTTTGCACCCCTCGTGTGAAAGCCTCATCCCTGTTTTGGCCCTAGTTGGTGGCTGAATCCGCTGGGATTCAGCTGCCTTGGGAGAAACTACAGGCTCCGTTTCACCAGGGGATGATGCTGCCTTGACTGGCCCTGGCTCCTGCAGACCCAGCCCTTCCTACTCTCAGGAAGACTAGAAATTTCTTGCTTTAGTTCTTTCTCTTTGTTAAAGGGCATTTCCCCCAGTGCCAGGACCTGGTGCTTTCAAGAAACATCTCGACTGGCCTGAGACAAACCTAGTCCTGGGTCTGGGGAGATGCTCCTCTCACCAGTGTGATCCAACCTGAATTTGCATATGTGGTTTTTCTGGATTGGCTTCTCCATAACATTACAAGGGCAGAAAAATGGCTTCATTCCTCCAGCTGGAGTTGTCTTCAGAGGCAGGACCTGGGCTCTGGGGCCTTGCCCCATGTGCAAAGCCTCTTCATGCCCACATCAGGAGGCACACAACTCGTTTTGTTGGGGGATATTGTCCTCCATCTTGCTCCGTGCCTCAGTTTCCCCACTTGAGTGCAAGCATCAGCAGTCTTTGCAACACCATGATGCTCATTAACGTTGGCCAGTGAGGGAAGTATCTCCATTCTACTGCTGTCCTGATTCCAGAGTCTCTTGGGGTCAGGCATCTTGCTCCTGCAGAGGTGCCCAGCGAGGTGCTGGCACTGCCCTGCACCCATCTCTGCCCTGCTCCCATCTCTGCCCATCGTGTCTGTCTGTACCCAGGCTCACATTAAGCAATATGACTAACATCCATCACGTGTTTGTGCCTGCAAGATCCTATTTGCATACTCAAAACTCCATACTTTATTTCTCCCCCTGTGTAAGCAGTTACCACGAGCGTATTTTTGGCAAATGAGCAGCCACAGCAGAAGCATCTGACTGTGTTTACAGCATATAAAAGTGATACCTGTAAAACTTCCCCCTTCTGCCATCATTCAAGGGGCCGACCTAATTATTGCCATATAATAATAATTATTAGGTCTTTAATTAATATGCTGAGAGCTAAGAAGAAGGGTGAGATACCAGGATCTTTCACAAGATAAATTAGCAATTTGCAAGGCCTAATTACTTCGGCTGGGTTTGGAGAAGTGGATGAGCCATTTGGACAACTCAGACCTCGTTCCCAAATTTCCCCAAGTGGCAAAAGTGAGCTGGGAGGTTCAGATCACTGCTGTTCCCAGCACGGTCACTGTGACAGGCAGATCTGGCTGTGCCTCCAGGGTGGGACAGGGGCTACAGAGAAACCTGCCCTTGGAAACGTGCTGCTCCCATGTTCTCTGAAAGCCTGGGTAGCTGCACCCATGTCCCTGATTATTTTAACTAACCTGGAAATATCTTGCATTGACCCATGACCGTGGATTATTTGTGGGTTTGGGTTTTTTTTAACTCAGTGTGAGTGATGGGTAACATTGTTCTAAGCATTTGACTTTTTCTGAGATGCTGTTTTGATAATATACATGTGTCCACGGGCCTCAAAATGCCTCACAGCATCCAAAATAACCACTTGAATTGCTCCCCAGGAGAAACTGAAGTGGAGCAAGGCAGGGCAGGTCTGTGCAAACCTGCCCGTGTGCTTTACTCCACGTGCTTGCCAAGGGCTTCATCCTGCAGGACACAGAACTGGCTGTCTCAGTTTGGGAAAAGCCTGGGAGCTGCCTCCAGTCCATAAAGCTTGTACTTAATGGTGTTCCTGGACTGGAGCCAGTGGGCTCGGCAGCCTGCAAAATGCCAAATCCTCGGGTACAGGGAGAGGGAGGAAACAAAATGCAGCCCTTCCAACCCAAAAAATCCTGACTTGTCACCTTCCAGCACCACGGTGAAGATGGATCAGGTTTAGAGCCAAGTGCATGACTCCAGTTTGGACCAAGGGAAGCCCCACGTATGTTGCTGATCTGTGAGCAGCAAATCTTCATCCCTTGGGGCTTCCCCTCGTCTTGTTCAAAATCCACCTTTTGCTCCAGCTTGCCCCAGGGGGACTCCTGGTGCTGCATGTTTGCCTGAAAACCAGACTCCCCTGGGCATCATTGTTGTCTTCACCATCTCTCTGTAAACAGGAGAGGACTGTGGGTGCCAGGCAGCCCTCAGCTCAGGGCAGCAAGTGGCAAAACTGGGAGCTTCCCACCCTCCAGCATTTCTCACCTTCACCTGCTGAGTGCAGTGCTGTAGGCCAGCTCCATCTGGGCCAGAAAATCTATTTTCTAGATGTTTCAGGTCTCCTTTCCCTCTCTCCATGGCTCTTTCATGTGCAAAAAGCACCTGGTATGGAGACAAAATGCATCATGAAGTGATTCTTCTTACCCAAGGGTTCAGCCCAGTGTGCTGTGTGTGGCAAGAGCAAGCCAAGAGTTGGTTGCCTCTTCCCAGACAGTGTGAAGACCTCATCTGCAAGAGCAAGCAGCTCCTTCTATGGTCCTGGAAGTGGTTGTAATCCAGGAGGATGGGCTGAGCAGGATCTCCTCCTTCCCATCTCCCTGGGAAAATACAGAAAACCTCTGTCAAAGCCAAAGAAACGGATGGAAACCCATCATCCTTCCTGGTGTCTGTAGTGCCTCAGATCCTCCTGAAGCACTTGGCAAACAGGAGCTAATAATTTTCCCAATGCCTGGCAGAATTGCTGGAGTGCCACCACATTATCCCTGTTTCCAGCAGGGAATGTGAAGGTGCAGAGGCTGCACCCAGCACCTCACCACCAGCTTTGCACAGGGGCCTGCTCTCCTCCCTGATGCTGAGAGGTGCAGACCAGGGCCAACCCTCATTTCAGAGATTTTGGTGTTGTGGGGACCACAGGAGCAGCCCTGCAGACTCTCTGCTCTCTTCCCAGAATGAATTTTAGCCTCCTGAGCCAAATGCTGAGAAAGTGCTGAATAACCGCAACAAATTTGATTACTTTTTCGTGCTTGTTTTCTCTCAAAACACACAATCTTCTCCTGGAGCATCAGGAATGATGCTTCAGTGGCCAGTGTCCTCCCACTTGGCTCCACACAGTCCTCAAGGCGATGGAAATTCCTGCAGGAGCTCTAAAAGCTGTTTGGAAACAACTCAGCCTTGCTCCAGGGGGAGCCAGCCAAAAAAAAAACCCACCCACCTCAGGCTTAAGAACACCAGTGGCCAACAGCCACGTTGCCCATTTTCTTCTCTCCACGTTTCCATCCCATCCCAACTTCCCTTCTCTTTCCCACAAGCTTGTTCCCTTTCCCACCCTCCATCTTCCACTCCCAAAAGAGGAACATTCCCACCAATCCATCCTTCAGGATGACTTCAGTCATTTCCTCCCAGCCTTGGGTTGTGCCTTGTCCTTACCTCTGCTTGGTACACGTGCACACACCTGGCCACATCCCCACCCTTCTTGGCACCACCTCAACCTTGGCCCAACCCTGCTGGAGAGATTACATCAGCAGTCAGGGAATCCTCCCTGGGGTAAAACCACAGTGAACAAGAGCACAACCTGCTTATCCCTTTGATTTTGCTGTGAAATCCCCCTTCCTAAGCCATCTTCTCAGCAGGATTGTGGTAGTGGCTCAGAGGACTTGGCTGTCCAGTGCATCTGCTCTTGTCCACGAGTTCCACCCAGCCCCAGCCCTGGCTGCAGCTCCTGTGACCACTTAATGGATGCTGTGTTTTCCCTGCTGCAATCACTCCATTAATCTCATGCAATTAATGCTTCAGGAAGCATTTTGCAGGTACGGATGGTAAGGAAGGAGCTGCAGCTCAGAGATGGTGATGCTTTGGTTGCCTTACCAGAGTAAGTCACAAATGGCCTTGCTCAGGAGGGTTTTCTTTCTGTGGCCAAGACTTCCTTGGCTGCTCTTGGTCCTTTTTGCCCAGTGTGAAAGAGCCACATAAAAATAGGATGGGTATTTGTGGCATCTCAGAGGCATCCATACGAGTGACCTGGATGGCTGGGAGGAAGAGGTTGGCACATTGTCCTCCCCACCAATTCTCTGCCATCACAGTGGCTTTGCCTCTTTTCCACAGAACCCCAGCGTGGTGGGGTTTGGAAGGGACCTCTGGGGATCATCCCATCCAACCCCCCTGCTCCAGCAGCTCACCCACAGCAGGGTGCCCAGGGTCACATCCAGGCAGGTTTGGAATCTCTCCAGAGCAGGAGACTCCACAGCCTCTCTGGGCAGCTGCTCCAGGCTCAGCCACCCTCACAGCAAAGATTTTTTCCCTCTTGTTCAAGTGGAATCTCCAGTTTGTGCCCGTTGCCCCTTGTCCTGTTGCTGGGCACCACTGACCAGAGTCTGGCCCCAGCCTCTTGCCCCCTGGGGGCCCTTTAGCTCTTGCTCAGCACTGATCAGATCCCCTCTGAGGCTTCTCTTCTCCAGCTGAACAGCCCCAGGGCTCTCAGCCTGTCCTGGCACAGAGATGCTCCAGGGCCTCAGCTTGGGCAGTGCAATCCTCTGGTGGCCAGGACTGCAGTGACGTGGGCTTGCTCCCTGCTTCCCATCCCCATGGGAGCCTGTTTCCCTCTTGCACGCAGTTAAAGAGGACATCTGCTCTTCTGCCCCAACCCTGGGAGGTGCTCAGCTCTCTGAAGTCCTTGGGCACCTCAGCAGATCGGTCTGGGGACCTTTTGCATCAGACAAAAGACATCTGGTGACCTTTTTCTCATCCCATTACACCTAGCCCCATCCAAGTTCTCACCATTGCATGGGCTTCCCATTGCGTGGTCCCTTTCCATCTCCCTAGCTCTGGAACAGCTACATCTGGTCCAGCCTGGCACATAAAGTGAAAAAATTGTAAAATCCTTGTGAGATTAAGCTTTGTGCACATCCCTGCAAGTGTGGTGCAGAGGTTCAGCTGAGCAGTGCAAGGGGAGGAGGTGATGGTGCCTGGCAGTGCAGGTCAGATGGCTCTGAGACCATCCAACATTCATGGCCAAATCCTGGGATATTTAAGGGTTTAAAACATAAGGAAGTCAGGCAAAGGAAGGACTGTTGTTTGAGGAAGGATGGATAAACTCAGCTCCCTGGAAGGAAGCTCTTTGGTCTGCTGGTGGCCAGGAAGGTGGCTGAAAGTTTTGGTGGCCATCAGAGACCAACCCACAGAGGGAATCCATGCTGCTGCTTCCAGCAGGGAAGCAACCAGAAAACCAGTGACACCCATGAAAGCAGAGCTGGGGGTTGGGTTTTGCTCTCCACTGGGAGTGATTCCATGATGCTGGGAGGGGAGAAGCAGGACAGGCTCTGACAGATCTCGTGCAGGACTTGTTCTCCCTGTCCTCTTGCCCACACTGACATCTTTCCCTGAAACCCACTGAATCCATCTCTAGGGGAAACAGGAGGCTGAGCATGAGGTGAGGACATCTCAAGCCATTTTGGGGTTGCCTTTGCAGGGGTGCTCAAGGACTTGGAGGAAATCTCCCTCACTCAGCTGCTGCCCATCCTCCCTAGTAGGTCCTGCTGAGATGCTCTGAGAAGGAGCCAGGAAGGGGAGCAACAGTCCTAGGAGCAGCTGAGGGAGCTGGGGCTGCTGAGCCTGGAGCAAAGGAGGCTCAGGGGAGACCTTCTAGATCTCCACAGCTCCCTGACAGGAGGTTGTAGTGAGGTGGAGATCAGGCTCTTCTCCAAGGAACAAGATATAGGACAATAGCAAACGGCCTCAAGTTGCACCAGAGAAGGTATAGGTTGAATATTTGGAAAAATACCCACGAGAGTTGTCAGGCCCTGTGCCAGGCTGCCCAGGGCAGTGGTGGAATCCCCACCCCTGGAGGGGTTTCCAAGCCGTGGAGATGTGGTGTGAGGGACACGGGGCAGTGGGGACCTGGCAGTGCTGGGGAAGGGTTGGACTTGATCTGAAAAGTCTCTTCCAACCAAAACAATTCCATGGTGCCAGGTCTGTAGGGGATGGAGGGAGGGGTTGACGGGCTCTCCACTGCCACAGGCACCATGCCAGGGTGCTGCTGGGCACAGGGAGAGCCATGGGTGCATGGCATTGGTTGTACCTGTTCTTGGGGACACCAGTGTGGGCTGTAGCAGGGCAAGCCAGGCCCACTGCTCACACCCAACCACAGGACATGTCTGCTGCACCCCTTGAGCCATTTACCAGCTGTCTGGCTGGTTGTCCTCCATCCTTCTCCCCACCAGCACTGCCACCACCTCCTCTCCCTGCCTCACTAGCACTGGCCATAATCCCAGTGCCCTCCCTCCCTTCCTCCTTGGTGCTAATCCTATAAACCCTCAGCAAATCCTGCCCACACGGCCCTGCCTTTCCACGTCCCTTCTCCAAGCAGTCTTCATGGGGTCCCCCAGCTTGGGGCTGACATTGTTTTGGGGTGCACAAGGCTTTCACCCAGATAACAGAGGCCCCTGGGAGGTTCCTTGTGTTGGGGTACCAAGAAGGATGCCTGTGCCCTGGGGGAATTTTTCAAAGCACTGGCACCTATTAGGTAAGACGCAGATGCACCCCAGAATTCACCCCAAAACGTGCCTGGGTGCTGGTGTCACTGCTCCAGCCTGCACCCATCTCCAGAGCTACAGCTGAGCCCAGGGACTGGGTGGTGGAAAGTCCTAAGGGAGTCCTGGGGGTGGGGTGAGGAGTGAAAGGGAGCCAAAGGACACAGAGCTGTAGGGTTGGGATGGCAAGAGCAGGGTGTGGCTGGGGTTGGGCATGGCCAGCACAGCCTGGTCTGATAGTCCTTCCTGCTGGGCTGTTGGAAAACGGGTCACAAGTGACAGGATGAATGGCCTCAAGTTGTGCCAGGGGAGGTTGTGGTTGGATATTAAGGAAAAATTTCATCCCTGCCAGGCTGCCCAGGGCAGTGGTGGAGTCCCCACCCCTGGAGGGGTTTCCAAGCCGTGGAGATGTGGTGTGAGGGACACGGGGCAGTGGGGACCTGGCAGAAGGGTTGGACTTGATCATCTTAAAAGTCTCTTCCAACCAAAATGATTCTATGAAAACGCTGCAGCACAGCAGAGAGGGCTCAGAGAACAGTATTTTTGCAGCAAAAAGAGCCAGCTGAGGTGAACCCAGGGGGTTGCTCCTCTCTCTGAATCGTGGCCTGGTTGCTGAAGGGCCTGAGAGCACCTCGTGCAGAGGGCTGGGAAGCCTCCCTCAGACTGAGCTGACAGACACCACCCGGGCTGGGTCGCTCTGATTCTCTCAGGGTTCACTGCTTCAGGAAGTCTATTTTAAGCCTCCCTGGGCGTGCAGAAGCAGCCCTGGCACAAAGGGAGGCCCTGATGCTGCAGGGTGCTGCCTGCACCCCTCCCTGGCTCTTCCCATCGGGGCTGGGACTGGCCACAGCATCCCAGCAGCACCAGTGCTGGGCGAGGAGCTGTCCTGGGGGTCCCCCATCCACCCCGGGGGGCTCAGGTGGGCAGTGAAGCTGCATCTCCAGCTGCTCCAGAAGAGCTTAAGCTGACCTAAGAATAAACCCAATCCCTGTGCCCAGTGGGCTGGGAGGGGAGGCCGGAGCACGGCAAGCTCTGGGAGGGGAAGGGCTGAGGAACCCCAGGCAGGTGATGGGGTGGGGTGAGGGGCTTCTTCTGCCTCCATCCTCAGTGCAGCAGCAGGGTCCTGGGAGCCTTTCATCCCACTAGCCACCAGTGAAGCAGCTCCAGGCAGAGCCCACACCAATGGAGGAGTTGAAACAGGGTCACGTTTCCAAGGAGAAGAGCCAAATGGAGCTCTCCCCATGGGGCCTTTGGTTCTCCAGAGCTGGTCCCTTCCACCATACACCAGCTGAAAGGTACAATGGGTATCAATAAATAAATTGTAAACACACCATCTGCTTTGGCAGCATGGATGGGGATGGGATCTGATCCTGGATAACAGTTCCTCTACTCCATTTTGGGCACTACAGGATAAGAAAGACCTTGAAGGGCTGGAGCGTGGCCAGAGAAGGGCAACAAAGCTGCTGGGGAAGGGTCTAGAGCCCAAGTGTGGGGAGGAGCAGCTGAGGGAGCTGGGGGTGCTGAGCCTGGAGCAAAGGAGGCTCAGGGGAGACCTTCTGGCTCTGCACAGCTCCTGACAGGAGCCTGGAGAGAGGGGTTCTCCTCTGACCCCTTGTCCAATGTAGAATGATATTATCATTAATGGGCAAACCAGCAACCAAACTCCTCCCTCCACTCTTAAATCCTACACCAAAGGTCCAAGGTGCCAAACCACCAGAGGGAGGAATAAGTTGATGCACTCACTGGCCAGAAGGGAGCAAGCTGCCCAAGAGTGAAAGCCATGGGAGATGGAACCAGCCAGCCCATGAGTCCCAGATAGAAATTCATCACCTTCTTGTGCCATGCTGAAAAGTCCACTTGCTTTGAAGAGTCAGGAAGCCATCTCCATAACCAGAACCCCTCCACAACACACCCACTGCACAAACAAACCTCCCCCTGCACTGCAGCCAGAGTCAGCCCTTATAGAGGTGGCTTCTTGCCCCACCTCCAAGTTCATGTGGAAGGTGGGAGCACCTGGTGGTGATCTCCTCATCAGTTCCCACCCAAGGCTGGCCACACCCTGGGTGAGAAGCAACCAGGAGGGGCTTTCTTGCCTGGTTGTGGACATCATCCATATGCTAACCCTCATTCAAGGCTTGGGGTTTAAGCCCAGCACTTCAGGTGGGGGTTGATCTCTTCTCCCAAGTAACTAGCAACAGGGCATCAGGAAATGGGCTGAAGTTGCACCGTGGGAGGTTTAGGTTGAATATTAGGCAGAATTTCTTCCCTGGCCGA
>NW_008618623.1:0-344 GCF_000691845.1 Merops nubicus | reverse complement strand
GGGAGTCCGCAGCCCTGGAGGAGTTCAGAAAATGTGTCGATGTGGCACCTGGGGACATGGTTTAGTGGCCATGGGAGCGTTGGGTTGGCGGCTGGGTTTGATCTCAGAAGTCTTTTCCAGCCTTCATGATTCTACAGCTCTATGACCTCCCTGCTCCCTACCCTTTCAAATCAGGGCTTGTTCTTCAAAGCCTGGCTCCCTGTGCCCTAGTGCCTCAGCTGGTTCCTCCCGGAGCCATCTCATGCCTGCCATCCAACCGGGAGATCGTTTTGCCCCCTCCACCCCTCACCGTGACCTAGGAATCCTTGTCAGGGAGGCGGGCCGGGGACCCGGAGCCGCGCCCC
>NW_008618622.1:3797-29597 GCF_000691845.1 Merops nubicus | reverse complement strand
TCTAGGGTTCTGGTCCTGCTGAGTACTAGTGCAATATCTAATTTTAAGTAAACAAGTTGCAGTATTCTCTCTGTGATGGTTAGAAGAGTCTGAAAATGTCATCAATAAAAGGCCTTGGAGATACAATAAAATAATACTTCTGTACTAAAGAATCCTCTTCCAAACATTCATGACACCAGCAAGCTCCTATAAGATGGCACCTGTCCATATAACAAAAACAATAAACTTGTCAAGTCCCCTTGACTTGTGGACTTCTATTCCACTTCTAGAGGTGACACATCTAAAATATTTCTATTCTAAATATTTCTAAGTACAATGTAGAATACTAGTACATTTTTCCAAAGGAAGAATATTTTGATAATTGGTAGGTGTAATGCTGGAGTAAAACTTCCAATACTAAAACAAACAAGAAACAAGTTTCTGAAACTAAAATGCTGTCTTCTTCAATGGAATTTTAACTCCTCTAATCCTCTGCAATCTATTTACAGACTTAATAAAGAAACCTAAAGCAATGAGTCATAGAGTGCAAAACTAAATTCAATACTCTTTTATGTTGATCAATATTATAATTTATTTAATGCAATTAAACATCTTTTGTGATTTTTGTCTTCTCCACAATGTTCCTTTAACTTGACTTGCTATTCATTTAATTACTGCAGGGAGATAGCATCCAAATTCCATTAAATCCAAATGCTTTGACACATGGTGGACATTTAGCAGCTGCTAATGTGAAGCACTGAATTGAACTGGATCTAAACAGGAGTTTTAGAAACCTTCCCTAAATGAAACTGCTTTCCATAATGTTTCTGCTGTTATTTTTACTTTTTCTACCCCAGAATAATCTTTCAAGGGAATAATTTCCAAGGTAGCTAGTATTCTTTTTGTTATAGCTGTGGCAGTAGGCACAATCTCGTCTATCAGCAGAATCTCCCAGAATATTGTTGTCATTGTCTAGGATCAGTTTTCATAACTGAGCTAGTCACATTTCAAAACAAATGCACAACATTATCCCATAACAAGTAACTCTAGAAAACCTAAATTCTTAAATTTATATTTGAATTGTTGGGCACATTTATGACCTTTGTACAAGTATAATGTACATCAAACAGATGTGTTTATTCAACAAGATAATCACATTCAGACCTGTTTTCACACATTTGCTATTTACAACAGTTGATACTTATAATATCTGTGCATGTAGCTTTTTATCTATTAAAAATTCTCATAGAATAATTGTAAGTCTACAAGTTTGTTGGTTTTGTTTTGTTTTTCATTCAGATCTCTACATCAGGCCTCAAGAGAAAATGTGACAAATTCATCTTTTAATAAAAAGTAAAGTATCAGGACCTAGTTTAGTGCTGATAACTCAAAATCTAAAAATCAAAGAGGAGAAAAAACATTTTTAAATTATTTTAAGAAAATCTTTTGACTTTGAGGGGCAACATATTCCTTTTGAATGCTTGGAACTGACTACTATTGGCTGCAAGGAGGAATACCTTTCTATAACAGACATCTTTATGGGTATATAGATCCCTTAACTGATGATGCTTCACCCACTTCATGGGTGAACAAGATTAAGAGGAAATATATAGTTTATTTCAGTTTTTAAGATTATATGAGATATGAAAGAATTATGAAGTCGAAGGGGGGTTAAATAAAAGTTCATTTCTAACGATGTCTTGGAACAGTTTCTAGTAATTTGAAGTAACTATTTTCAACTTCACACTGTTTATGCAATAGAAAACTGAAGAACTATACTACTTATCCATGTTACACTTACTCCAGCTTTTTTACTAGTTAATCAACTGTTAACTATTCTTAGTATCATCATTAAAGTGTTCATATTGTTCCTGATACTATGATTTTCAATAGTGATGGGAAAGGCATGAGACAGAGCTGATTTTTCTTTTCATAGGTGGTGAAACTTGTTCCACCAATGTTAACACTTTGATTTTTATCAAATATTAAAGGAAAAAAAAAACAAACACACAAACTTATATTGTATATGCAGTATATCCACATACTACACAAACTAGTGTTTTCTAAGTAAGCAGTGCTAAATCTCTCTTTTCTGTCTGCCAGAATAATTCTTTATTTGGACATAGATGATCTTTCGAGGTCCCCTCCAACCTTCAACATAAATAAAGGAGATATGCAATACTCTGTGGTTTCTGTATGCCTCATCAATATGGCTTTGGCTGAGCCAAACCCATATGGACTTCAAAAAGTCTCAACCTAGCAGTCAGAACTGGAGCACAGTTCTGGTAGCCTAACTTCCCTTTCTGTCTCTGAATTATAATCTCAAAACTAGTTGCGTATTAACTACCTACACATTTTACCTTATATGTCATGTTTATTGTAAAAGTTTATCTGGAACACTGCAATCATAAGTAGTTATGTGCTTACTGAATTACTCTATCAGTTCAGAAAGTCATTGTAAATGCCCTTCCATAGCTTCACAGTCACTAATGCCAACTTTTAAATGTATATTTGTAAGAAGTTTGTATTTCTATCAATTGGTGACTTTATCTCCTTATGAGAGTACTGGGGGTTTTTCCTTTAATTTAAAGCTATGTTGCCAAAAGCCTGTCAAGACAAATTTAAAGAGGACACTGTAGTGCTTTCTAAAATTTTATTGCTGCAATTAAGAAAATGTAAAGCTTTCACAGGGTGTTGAGTGTGTTCACGTAAAACTGAACAACAAACAATTCGTTTCTATGTTAACCTGTAATGGCCAGACAGTTGGAAAGGTTTGACAATTGATTTAGTCAATATTCTTTCATTAACAAAAGCATGTAAGAGGGGCACAATTTATCTTCTCATTTTAATCAGAGAAAAATTCCTAAACCAGGATACACTTTGTGGTATACCAAAGCAAAGAATAAATAAAGCAATTCCAATATCAGTAATCATTACAGTTTTATATAGTCTACCTAAAGGCTAATTGTGGTAGACTGTGAGATTGTTCTTCAACATTTTTTTTGCCTCTCCTTACATGAGCATCATACAAAACATTTTAGCATTCATTCAGTCAAGAAAATGGAAGTATCAGAGTAAAGCATATCTCTTTTCTGAGCAAATGACAGAAGGATTAAGAAATGTCCTAACCCAACAGACAGTAAAGGTAGAACACAGGACCCATCAGGATTGCTTTCCTCCCCTCATCCACCCTTTGATTCTGGCTCTTTTGATTAAGGTGTCCTTGTCACAGAGGTCAGCTTAATTCTATCACATCCAGATATTCTAGGTAAAGTATGTTGCACATGTGCAGACTGCAGGCTCGTTTGTCACCTTACTGCTTGCTGTCAGTTTTGAAGGTAGGTGTCTGTTTGAAGAATGTGCAGTGGCTGGAGGGTCACGGATTTGCATAAAGCTTGGAAAGAAATTCTTCAGGCACACGGTAGGGGATGGTACTCCCATCTCTGTACACAGAAAGCACATGGGGTTCAGCTCATAGAAACTGATGTTGTGATGCCTATACTTGGTTTCTTTTTTTGTTTGCTTGATTGGTTTGTTCTTTTGTTTTTTTTTTTTCCCCTAAATAGTAACAGCTGAGCAATACTTTCAGCAAGTTCAACATAACACTTTGAATTGCTATTCTGTTGGTTGAATTTCTTTCTCACTAGTGTAATCATGATTGGTTGAAATGTAGTATTTCATTTTTAAATCACTCTCATAACTCTGTTTTGAAGGTGTTTAGGTTTCTTGTGGTTAGTTTAGTAATTCTAACCTTCCGGAATGTAAAGAAGTGGTACAAAGTAAAACATTGATTTAATCAATGTAAGTATTACATAATTATGCCAGAGACAATTATGTGTATATAAGAAGATAGGATAAAGTGATTGCATGCTAAAATAAAATTTGAGGGATTTTTGCATTTGACTTGGTGAGACAAGTTTGGCTTTTTTTTCTTGTGGGGTTTTTTGTTTGTTTGGTTTTTAAATTGGACTAAGGACAATTATCTTTATATAAGGAAGGCTCCTGTGAAATGAAGATTCAGTACTTCAGAACTTCTGAGCTTCTATGACTAAAATGTATTCTGTGACTTGTATGGATTTGCACTAATGTGCAAACTCATCACCCTTTCTGTAGCTGAAATGTACATAAACAAGTACGTACTCTGCATATACATCCAAAAAAATATAATGCTAACTACATACAGAATAACATTTTCGTTCATGGGGGCAAAAAAAAAAAAAAAATAGGGTAAATAAACATCTATGACTTAAGCTCACCCAGAGCTAGATGCAGTACTCCAGGAGGGGTTTCACCAAAGGAGATCAGAGGGGGAGAATCACCTCGACCTACTGGCCACACTTCTTTTTATGCAGCCCATGATAGGATTGGATGTCTGGACTGCAAGCACGTGTTACCAGCCTATGTCAAATGTTTGGTCCACTGGTATCCCCAAAACTTTCTCTGCAGGGTTACTCTCATCCCTCACATGTACTGATTTGGGGGATTGCCCTGACTCACATGCAGGACCTTGTACTTGCCTTGAACTTAATGAGGTTTGCACAGGTCCACTCCTCAAGTCTGTCAAAGTGCCTCTGACTGTCTGACTGACATCCTTTCCTTGTAGCGAATCAACTGCATCACTCGTCTTGGTGAGGGTGCACTCAATCCCACTGCCCATGTCATTGATATTAAATAATGCTGGTCTTAGCAGAGATCCTAAAGGGACATGACATGTTACTGATTTCCTCTTGGATATTGGATCATTGACTGTAACTCTTCAGACACGACCATCCAGCCAGTTCTTCATCTACCAGTCCATCCATCAAAACCACATCACTCCAATGTAGAGGGAAGTATGTTGTTGGAGACTGCATCTAAAACCTCACAGAAGTCCAAATAACATCCATTGCTCATTTCTTGTCCACTGATGATGTCTCTCCAGAAGTATCCTTCCAGAAGGACCTGTTCCATGAGTTTAGCAGACAGAGAAGTGAGGCTGATTGGTTGGTAGTGCTTAGGGTCCTGCAATTTACTCTTAATAAAACTGGATGTAATGTTTCCCTTCATCCAGTGACTGGGGACTTCATCCAAGTGCCATAACTTTTCAAATATGATGGAGAATGTCTTGGCAACTTCATTAGCTGATTCCCTCAGGAACCTGGGGTGCATTTCACTGAGTCTCAAGGACTTGTTTATGTTCAGTTTCTTCATGTAATCTTAAACCTGATCTTTACTTCCCCTAGTCCCTGCCTAGAGGTTCAGGGGCTTGAGAGATGTGGGAAGAGAGATTATCTTTGAAAACAAACAAACAAAAATGTGGTTTTGCTGATTAATGTTGATTACCCCTGTGTTCTCCATGTTGGTTGTCACTACTTCTTCTGTCTTATTTTTTTAGGATTGGAATATTTTCTTTAATATTCCTTTTCTAATGGAGTAAGTAATGCCATAGAAGCATTACTTACTCTAAGCTGAATGTCTCCATTTAATTACTGGTAGACCAAGCTATTTGCAACAATACCTTCTAAAGTAGAATTTAATTGGCAGAATAAAACTTCAGAGAATAAAGTCTACCTCATTCTCATCAATAAAAATCTACCCAGAAAAATGAAATAAACTGTTTGAAAGTCTGATGTTGGAAAAAAGAGATAGTATTATTTCTTTTCTATAGATATTTAAATACAGAATTGAAAATATTTAAATGACTGTGATTTTAAACCAGATTTCTTGACTTGCAGGGTAAATATTAATTTTTCTCTTGCTGAAATTGTCACAACATAATAGTATTAGACCATGGTGGCATTGTGGGGAAGGGAGTCTCAATTCAGGAGATTTTACTTAATTGAATTTACTTGCAGGTACCACCAAATTCTGATGACAAATTCAGGTATTAGGGAAAAAAAAAGACTGCAATTTAAAAAAATAAAATCCAAACACTTAAGTAAATATATTTTCTTCTCCAGGCTCAACACAAGCCACACACCTCTCCTTTTCCCTTCATAGTTTCGCTTTCCAAATTCTTACTTCAGGTTGCACTGTTTGTTCCAGTTTACCCATCTTTCTCCTTCCCCATGGCTGCCTCTCTTTCCTAAATACACGTGAACTGGGTTCTCAAGGGGTTCCCTGTCAGTACTGAGAAGCAATGGGGCATTCACAGTGATGTTGGAATCATCAAGACATGGCTGTGGCCAGCTCAAGACAGGTTCGGGTCTCCTCCACTCACAGGACCCTGCAACCCCCAGCAACCCAAACCCATGTCAGTACAATTTAAACCCAGTACAGTTATATAGCAGATACTGTTGGTTTGTGGTTTGTTTTTTTTTTTGTTTTGTTTTGTTTGTTTGTTTGTTTGGGTTTTTTTACTTCCTTAGACTGTTCACTTTGATTGTATCAAAGTACTCATGAATGGACAGAGAAGTACATGCTATCCAGGTGCTGGTCTCGGCCAGCAGGTCGAGGGAGATGATTCTCCCCCTCTACTCTGCTCTGGTGAGACCCCACCTGGAGTACTGCATCCAGTTCTGGAGTCCCCATTACAAGAGGGACGTGGACCTGCTGGAGCGTGTCCAAAGAAGGGCCACGAGAATGATCCGAGGGCTGGAGCAGCTCTCCTATGAGGACAGACTGAGAGAGTTGGGGCTGTCCAGTCTGGAGAAGAGAAGGCTCCGAGGTGTCCTTATTGTGGCCTTCCAGTATCTTAGGGGGGCCTACAAGAAAGCTGGGGAGGGACTTTTTAGGATCTCAAGTAACAACAGAACTAGAGGGAATGGGGCAAAGCTGGCAGTGGGCAGATTCAGGCTGGATGTGAGGAAGAAGTTCTTCCCCATGAGAGTGGTGAGACCCTGGAATGGGTTGCCCAGGGAGGTGGTTGAGGCCCCATCCCTGGGGGTCTTTAAGGCCAGGCTGGATGAGGCTCTGGGCAGCCTGATCTAGTGGGAGGTGGCCCTGCTCATGGCAGAGGGGTTGGACCTGGGTGATCCTTGTGGTCCCTTCCAACCCTGACAGATTCTGATCTGTTTTGGCAGAGGACTTTGGAGCCCTGGTGGCTCGGTGGTTGGACTTGATGATCTTGGCGATCCCTTCCAACCTAAATGACTCTATGATTCTATGAAAGACTTGTGATCCGCAACCCCCACTCAAGTATGCATCTCAGGAAAAAAGGCTAAAGTTGTTTCCCTGAACTATGTTTCTGCAATAATGTACATCAACTTCAGGTTTTAAAGGCTCCAGTGTGGGAAGAAAGGTTAGAATTTTTGTGTGTGTGTGTGTGTGTCAGTTTGGGAGATTTTCCCCTTATATTTTTTTCCTTGTTGTGTCAGTCTGGGGTCTTTTCCCCTCACATTTGTTTCCTTGTTGTCTGTAGGCTTTACTGCTGTATTGTTTCCCAGATTTGTTGGTCTATGAATGTCTATCAACTCTCGAAACTTCAGGGAGATCAGTAATGGGCACTGCAGACATTATGCATGCTGCAGCCTGGTAGAATAAAAAAAAAAAAAAAAGGATGTTTTACAGACAACTTAAAAATTAATTCCCACAGTATTGCACATCAGGAACCATCCCCAAATTACATTTTGCAGTATTTTGTTCTCAGGTCTGTTCATTAAAATCTTCAGCTCCTCTTGCTGCTCAAAGTTGTTGGAGCAGTCAATATACCCATTACTTCCATGAGTTATGTAGTCATCTGAAATCTGAATACCTGAAAGATAGTTGCTTAGTATCCAAGACTAATGTTGGCTACTTCTGTCTGAAATAGAAGGACTCTCAGGTTGTTTCTATGATATAGATCTATACATAAGAGTGATTTCACATTCTTCTCTTCAGCTTAAGTAGAGGGGATACACAACATGCAATAAATTTTTTCACTTTGCTAGGGGCAGTTACTACTCAATCTTTCTGCCCCTCATTTTCTCCTAGAAGGATGAATACAACACATCTGCCTTCCTTACATTCTTTATAATGAAACTTCTCTTTTTAGATATAGAACATGAATAGCTAGGTTTTGTTCAGGGAACTCTGAGTAGTGGAAGAACTAGAGTGATGCACTTGCATGCTAGTAGATTCTCCTGAGTCCTTCCTTTCCACCTAAGAATTGAAATATTGGACAGCCTATTGTGCCTGAGCTATTGGATCTGCTTAAAAACGTATTTAGTTGCTGTTCCTCTTGGCATGTTTCGTGTATCAGGCTAGTAAGTAGAATTCCCTTCACAAGGCTCCAGGAGTACAGCATACTTTTCATAGGTGGGAGCAAAACCCTTCCAAGCACTATAAATTAAATTAAATTTAACTTTATGAAACCTAAAAGTAGTCCAAAGGTGCACAAGATTGAAACTGTGCTCTGTACACTTCTATTTCACTGTAGTTGCTTTAGAATCTCTTAAGCAGTAATTTCAGAAAACTGCAAATTTTTCACCCCTATTTTAATGATCACATATGGTACATTAGAATAACTTTAACCAGTAAGAAAGCTAAATTCTGTATTGGGTATTTCTGCTTCAGTTTAAAAGTACTCTGCTGCTTTGTTAAAAGTAGTCTGAATGTGGTTTAGGCTTAAATTACTTTGTTTGATCCAAAGAATAAAGTACTACAGATCTACAAAATAAATACTTATATCACAGAAACAGCCAGTGCATAAAGTGTAGCTGACCTGATCTTGACTGGTACTGAATGTTAGTAAAAGCAGTGAGTATTTAAGAAAAATATTAATGTCATTATGTTGAATGTAGATGTAAAGCTAAAATGTAAGTCTATCAATAAACTCCCAAAGACTTATTTGTGAAAATGTATTCTAGACAGTATACGTAAAATACTGAAAATAAGACTCTGTACAGAGATAGGCAATTTGGAACATTATCAGAAACTCAGATGTAATTTTAGGTGGTGCAAATGGGACGGTTCAGAATGGAGGAGGAAAACACTGACAGCTGAATCCTTTGGAGTCACTACAGAAAAATATATTAATAAAAAAAAAATACAATGTCAACCTCTTAACAATTCTGGTTTTAGGCTACTCTAGTGCAGCTATTTCTGATACAGAACATCATTGCAATTCCACTGTCCCATATGAGTCCAGGGATTTCCCTTTTGGGCACTGTTCAGATAAACTATATGTCAAGTTATACCAAGTTGCTTTAAGTATTTCTGTAGTTGCTTGCCTGTTATAGCAACTTTCAGTTTAAAATATGGGGGTAAAATCTTTTCAGCAAACATTTCTTCATCAGGCTAAGAAGATGTACATTTGGCTATAGCCATACTGTTTGCTAGGCTAATACTTTACAGATGCAGTTTATACATATACACTGCAGGTGATCTACCCAACACAGTAAATTTTTATCACATTAAAATGATACATACTTTTCTACATCAAACATCTTTGATTAAAAATTAAGTCATTTTCAATTAGAGTCATAGATTTTAGCTGTAAAATGTAACATGAAGGAAAATGCAATTAAAACTGTAGTGAACATTTACGTAAATCAAAATTTGGTAGTGAAGAAAATATAATAAGTTAGTCAAACCATGACTAAATCAGATTTGTTAAAGTTCTTGTAGACATATATTTTCACAGAAACCAGACAAGAAAGTTGTTTTCTTTAATTCCCTTTTTAGGGTCAAATACTGGGATCACTTCTGAATTATTGTGGTCAACCTGGGTTACATGAACATAAATCTTATGTGTGCCACTTCAGTCTCTGAGAATTACAGTCTGATGGCCTTTATACCTGCATGACCTCAGTAGTGTAGTCACTCAACCATCAAATCAATTATCTCTAGCCTGGGACAAAGATCATCTGTATTTAAAATCTAAGAAATTAACCACAAAACCGCTCCTGAGATGTTAACACCTGCCTTAATTTGTACCTCTCAGATGTTGTGATACATAGGAAAATGTCAGAGTTGTCACAGGAAATTTAGTATTTGAACAAATCCAAGAGCTTTTACCTCTTCACACACTAAAGATCATTTTTATAGCTATTTCCTGTAATATTATTCTTACATCTGCGTGTGGATAAGATTTTCATATACAGCCAGTGTAGTCTTACGCAGTATTTTTTCTGTCCTTTTCAGTAATCTTGATTATTCCATACAACATCCAAAATAGACTTCTGCTGCATGGCTTTTAATTTTTTTTTTTCTTGTGCCAGAAGTCAATATAAAAGTTTATGTAACTTCCTTTCTAATGTTAAAAAACTGAGTGAATGATGTGGTACTATAGACTATGATACAGATGTTCCAAAGAGAGGAGAGGAAAGGATCAATGGTAATGGAGTAGAATGTGATAAAGGCAATGTTAAAAATAAGCAACGTTGTAAAAGGAACAGCCATTTTAGATTGTAGCAACACTCAAAGATTTTGACGGACTAAATTCAGTACAACTAACAGTCTCAGTTCCAGACTTTGGATACAATTGAGATCACCAATGTCAACTCAGGCCAACAGCAGAGACTATTACCAAGTTTGAGATGTCACTTTAAAACAGTTCATCAATAATCAGAATACTTCTATATAAATATATCTTCTCAGGAGAGGGAGGAAGAGGAAATACCATGGTAAATGTAGACCAGTCTAAAGAGGAAAGCTTTCAAGCTTGAAAGCTCATGAAAGAAGGTGTTAACTAAAGTAATAGAAGTATGAGGGGAAAGGAAAAGGGGATATTAAATGTATGGTTGGTTCCTTACAGTTAGAACAATTTACAGTAATCTCTTGTATTTCATAGATAATTTTTATTGTTTGTTTAGAAAAGAAAATTGCAAAAAGATCGTATCTGGTAAACTTTTTTTTTTCTATAAAGAAATCTCAGATCTCTGTCTTCTGATAAATAAAAATAGCTAATAAAACAGGCTCTGTATAAAAACATCAAAAATGATAAAGATTTAAATAAATACTTAGAATTATTTCAACTACCATGTTTTTTTGGCAAAAGTCTTAACCTTACATATCTGTGTCTGTTAGAGGGAGCTCAAGAATTCCAGAATATACTGCAACTTTAACAATTATGCCAGTAAATGAACCGTCATCAGTATCCAAGATCCAGGAGGTTAAAGGCAAACAAACTTTCAGAGGATTAAATCACCCAATTCATTTTTCTGTTTATATTTAGAGCTAAGCATAATGGTACCAAGACAGATTTTATTTTTTTCTCTTGGTTGTGGGGTGTAATAGTTGCAGAGGATAGAGATGCATCCTTGAACCTATCTACTATTTGCCACTCGCTCAGAAAAATTAACAGTGAAAAACCCTCCAGCATTCTTAACAGCACACTTCATAAGCAATGCTGTGATCCTCATCAAACTCTGTTTCTGGAGTACTCCAGGATGTCATAATCAAATTATACAGTAGTAATAACAGATTAGGAAGAAAGAGTATAACTGCAGTGTGCCTACATGATGAACATTTTGGGGTACTCCGAAGCCATCTCCCCCCGCAGTGAACTAGTCTGGCTATTCCATATCATCTTTTCTGCCAGTACAGAGCACTTCACTAAATAAATATACTGGATCTACTTTTTCCTGAAGTGAATTTTTAAGATAAAAGGAGTCTGACTTGGCTTCCTTGACTATATGTCTTCAGGCTGTTCATGTCAGTATCTTGTTATTGCCTACTGTCTTCAATCTTGTTCAGATACCACTCAGCATAGCCATTTACTTATCATGCAAACAAAGTTAAGGTTATGTTTAAAACAATAGCTTCCAGCTGTTTCCAGCTCCAATCATTAAAAATGCAGCATTCTGGTCAATTGAGGGAGTAGCAGCTAGTTTTGTTCAAAAATACAATTTAGCAAGCGTAGTAAATAAGAAATTAAACTGTAATGTAATGAAAGACTTTTAGATTGACTTTCACAGTGCTGTTGCTTGGCTGCTGTTTATAAAAGATAAAAATAATGTATGCAGATTAGATGAAGTTGAAATTAAAGATGTCTAGCAGAGAATGGCTAAAGAAGCCAATTTTATTTTATTGTTTGTAAGTGGATAAATAATTATCCAGTAGGCATGAGAACAGCAGAAACTAAGTTCATCTGAGCTTTTCATTCACTTCGCATCTTCAGTCAGAAACTACTGGGACAATAGTTGCTAAATCATGAAAGTATAGAAGGCTACTGTCAGTTCAAGGTGATTTTTTTATGTTTACTTGGCTCAGATTAATGCAAAATAATACAAAACATACTGTTTATGTTTAAAGATATTTAGTTTAACAGAAATGTGTCAGAAATAGGTTTTTTGATACCAGTTTTGTTTTTGAGGTATAGCCCCAGAAACCAATCTGGCAGAAAAAAAAAAAAAGTGTCTAGAAGACAAATTTATTTTTTTTTTCAATACAGTAACACTAGTTTATTTAAAATTAGTATTTACATAATTAATAGAAGTGAGACAGAATTGTCACAAGAATGCATCCAATATTGCATTTATTCTATTATTTACAAGTTTATCACCCCTCATGTTGTTCACATTTTCTGCTTTTTAACTTATATATGCTATTACGCTATTGACAATTGTTGATGTTACAGAAATAATACAGCCTTTACTTTTTATTTCATGCATTTATACTTCCCATATCATTCCCTCATCTCCCTTCAAAAATGTATAAGGCCATTTATTTATACTTTTTCCCTTTAACTTCCTTAATATTTTTCCTTAATACTGAGTGCAAGGTTGTTTAAAAAACTTGCACATATATTCAGCGGTGCCCACATGAACTGATATGCAGTGACAGTACAATGCCCTCTGCTTACTAGACTGTTACTTTTTCAGTAAGTTGTATGCATCAGTTATAGATACTTGTAGCCTTTGTAAATTATAAGATCTTTGGGAATAAAGTAAATCTCTTTGTTTAAATATGCACAAAACCTAACAAAACAATCCTCCATCTTTGATGCAAATACAAGTTTCTAAAATACTGTCTGGAAATTCCCAAATGTTTGCTTGAGGATTATATTGTTCACAGCAGTAATACTGCTTCCATTTTTCCAAGGTAAGATGAGAGTAAGAGAGATAAAGGGAAACATCATGAACCCCCAGAAGTAGCTATTTGCCTGAAAGTGCTATTAAATTCCTCTGAGGAGCTGTTTTGTACATTCAACAGCAAGGACTGCATGGTATTACCCACTGTGTACTGCTCAGGTTTGTAAAGGAAATCTGTGATAGACTTGTGAAAGTACCTTCAGCTCTGGAGATCCTTTCATATTAATTCTGAAGTAACTCTTTTCATGAAGGTCACCACTGTTTCCACATTTTCCACAATTTATTGCAAAAGCAGAACACAATTAAACTATCTATCTACATCATATAAGCAAGATTAAATGCCCATATCAGTAAAATCACTGAACAGAATTAGTTCTGATCTAACTCAAAAAAGGACAAAGACCTAGAAATCTTCACTGCATCTTATAAAATACTGATACTGGATTCGATCAGATGCAAATGATTCTGCTTGGTGACTATTATTATTATTGTTGCTGTTCTTTATGTTTGTGTGATTATCCCAGCAATTTTTGAATAGATGAATATGGAACTGGTATTTAAATAGACAGTTCCTTGTGGGTGCAGCTGAACAAGTTCTGTAAGGCTCTAGGGTGGCTGTGTTTGCAGGGCTTCCAGCATGATTTCATGATCCAATGCCAGCACTGTTTCATTCCAGTGATATAACACTGACTGTTCCTATCCAACTTTGCTTTCAGAGCAAGTTTCAAAGATCCATTCAGATGTATTACTTGACAGGTTCCCTTCAAAATTGAATATTTGCTCTTTTCTTTTGTTTTCACATGTGTCTACCCAGTATACTTCTAATAAAACCAAACTTTAAAACCTGCTGGCATAAGAGTTATCCAATCACTGTACAAAGTCTATGTCTACACTGTCAAGTAGCACTTTCCACACCACTGGCAGGTACATTTTTTGGTTCACCACATTGCACAAATTCTGCTTCAGTTTGAAGATTTCTTTCAGGATGCACCATCTCATTGACTTCAAAACAAAGCCTGGATCCTATTCAGATGACAGTTCACTTCTATGAGGCAACTGATTTAAGTTTCTCATGTCTTCCGATCCCACAAAAGCAGCATATATCCTCAGTTTCACATTGCAAAGATGTGCTAATACTGTGGGCTGCAGCACACCCTTCATCTTATTTACAAAACTGAAAAACAGAACAAAAAAGTGCAAAAACCACCCATATAAGGACAGAATGGCAATTAGAAGGTAATGATAGAAAAGGCACCACACAAAGCCAGAAGGAGATTTAACCATGTACTTTGCAGTATGAACACAGAATAATCTTTTCTGCTTGACTTTGGAAACACAGATTATTGTCTGGAGTTCATATATTCAGCTGTATCAGTATAACCGGTACCTAGTGTCTCATATTTGACTATGGGAGATATGATATGTGATGACAAGATTAATTTCAGCTCTTAAGATATATTTCAATAGAAAAGGAGAAATTCAAAAATTTTGAGATCTACTAATATTCCTTAAGAACTGATTTGATGTACTCTAAGAATTCATCTAAATTATTATTTGCTTTTTAGTTTTTTGACAGAGGTCCCTGTCAGATAAGAAGTAGCTAAAGCTTGTAGAGATGACCCCACACAAATTAATTCATGTTTTGTTGAAAACATGAGTCTTTAACTGGAACTAAGTGCAAAAAAAGGCAACCAGAGGAGATGTTGCAGTGTGAGAAACGAAGTTAAAATAAGTCACCATTCACCTATGGCATTTCTCCAGGAATCCAAATGAAATCAAAGAACAAGTGAACAGTGCCAGTGGGAAAACCAGGCAATTAAAATTGTATTCCGTTCCCACTGAATTTAATGAGTCTTCAGCTAGTGATGAAGGAATCAGGATTAGACCTTTCACCATTAAATAGCTATTAAACCAGAGAGTGAGAGAGCTGACAACGTTGTACTTCTTTTTAAAGAGGTGCTAAACATGATCCGAGAAATTATTGCCAGATATGTTTTATCCCAGTGTTAGGAGAAAATGTTCTGAACTAGAGCAAAACAAAAAATCCATTAATGGTGAAGTCATAAACTACCAAGATTAACCTAATACATTGGGGAGAAACTATTAATGACTTTTGAAAGGTAAATTATGCCTACTAGAATTCTTTAAGGACTGTTGCAAAATAGAGGATAGAAAGAAACATATGTACTTAGTTTGATGCAGTTCCACATAACAGACCTTGATCCTCTGTAAAGTGTAATTATACTACCATAATATGAGTCTATTGGAAAGGCCTTGTATACGTAAATATTATGAGGTATAATAATAAAGAAGAGCCAGGACTAGAAAATCTTTCTGTATAAACAGATTACATAAAGTCTTCATGACTACTATTATGTCAAGTCCTACTCTGGCATTGCTGAACATCAGGCTTTGAAAGACTGAAAGCATCCGCACTATTTAATAAAAGGCACTTTCCGATGCATTTAGAAAAATCAAGATGCTAAATCTCTGCATATCTTCTTTATTACTTTTATGAACAGATAGTTAAAGCAAGAATGGAACATTGCTAGAGGGTAGCTATGTTGCTTCAGAGAGTTATTTTGATGGAAAGTTATGTGTATTTAGATTCTAAATATAGGTTCATACAAAACTTTTGAAAGCCTGTAAATTTGTTTGGTATCTATCAGTGAATATCATTACAACTCTCTGTTTCATAAAGTATAGGAAAGCTGAATCTTGGTATTCAACACGCAAGCAATGTGTTTATTATTTCACGTAACCAAATCATGTGCCTGTCACACTCAAAAAAAGTCATATGTAAGGATGGACAAAGTTCTTTCCAACTGTCCTTCAAACTCTCTGCTGTTATTGCTATGGATGTTGAGAGCCCATATAAAATGGTACTGCTAGGAAAATGGCATTCCATGTCCAGTGGATAAACTAATTACATTTTAAGGGTATTGTGCCACCTGTCTACCAACTCAGGTGCTTCTTGACTTAGATAGCATGATCTGACATGAAGACTTGGTTCTTGTTTCTGTTTTGATTGAACTGAAACCCATGTTAGGTAAAGGCATCATGATGCAAATAATAATTGTATTATAAGTTAACATAAGGCTGAGATTTCACTAGTTTTCCCTTTTCATAATTTGTACCAGCATTAATTCAAGAATAAGAGATTATACACTCATTTGGCTAAAATTGTCTACATCTGTCACTAAGAATCTTGCGCTGCTTTTTGCTTTTTGTGCAGAACCTTTCTGTGAATATATTTAAGTTTCTTTGGGAGATAAAGCTTAGCTGTGGGAAAAGTTGACATCATGGACTTGCCCAGTTTTTACTTCTTTTTTTTTTTTTTTTTTTTTAGAAAACTTTGCAAATGTATTAAAGTGTGGATATGTAATTCAACTTTTTAATCCACAAACACAATACTAAACATTCCTGTTCAAATCTAGGCTTAACTCTACAGCTGCACTTAAAATTTCATACAGCCACACTTTACAAACTATTTTTTAAAACTTGACTATTAAGATCAAATTCTGTCACTGGATTTCTTTTTTTTTCCCACAGGTAGCATTATTCATTATGAATTTAGAAAAAAAAATCTAAATATTTTGTATAAAATATTGATTCTTCATTTCTTGTTAACCTGTTCATCACATGCTTACATAAGTAAACAGTGCAGATAATCCTTCATAGACGATTCAATGGTTAAAAATACTAATATGTAGCAATTTAAAATAAATTACAAGATTTTGATTTGACATTTAACACTGCATGCCCATAGTACGTTGCTAACTAAAGTGTGGTATTATTTATGGTACATTAGAAGCATAGATTACCATATATATTGCATATTTAAGAATAGAAAATATAGACTACAAATGAACAATTCATAAATTAATTATAGCAATGCTCATAGTATATGAATTCCACTGGAGTGAATGATTTCTGATTTATATGCATTCATGTGTTACAGACATACTTAATAATTCTACTGATGCACAAAATTTGCTAGTGCCATAAAATGTTTGGGATGCTAAACCAGAGAGATTATTCAGAAGCTGTTTCTCCTAAATCTGTAATAATTTATGTTTTAACATTTTCCTTGTCCCTTTATGCGCTCCCCCTTTTAGCTAACTAAAATAATACACATATCTGTTGATTTGCTGAGGCCTTTGTTTTACACTGTCTGATACATTACTTCATAGGCTATATTAGATTCAAGACTTTGCTCAGTTTAGGCAATCACTGAATATAACTGATTTGTAGCTACTTGGTGACATTCTGTAAAATTAATCAATCAAATGTATGTATTTACTAATTATTTCCTCAGTCTATGTTTTAAAATTTGCCAGTCCTTCCTTCTTCACAGAGTATCTAGGTACATTATGATTTGCATAATGTAGCAGGGAAGTAAGTCTTGAGAACAAAATAGGATCTTCTTCTGAAGACATTGGAAGTACTACCCATAAAAAAAGTTTCCTTCCCTGATTCAAAGTACTCCAGAACTGCTGACTTTGAAAGCATATTGCATGAAGCAGACTAAAAATGGTTATGTCCTTCAAAAATCATCATACATATAAATGCAAACATCTGCTGAATTTCTTCCATCTGCTAAATATGTATTTCGGTGAGAAAAGAAACTGGAGCTTATTGGCAAATCCTTTATGAACTCCTGCTGAGTATTCTTACAGCTCTATCATCTGTGAGCTGCTTTGAACTAAACAGTAAATATGCTTAATGTAAAGGACTTGGAGAAACAGGAAAAGGGAAAGGGTACAACAGGGGTTAAGAAAGTAAGGAGGAAAATTCAATTTCCATAAAAAACCCCACTGACTATAGACTACATATTTAGGACTTCAGTGTACACAAAGACCAAATTTCCTTCACATAAACTGTGAATTTAAGTGCACCTCTGTGATGTTCCACTTCAGCTGGGGTCTTCACAGCTTCAAGGCATTACTCATTTTTCCCTCCTAAGTGCAGCTATGGTAGAGGTGGAAAGATAGATCTCAAGGGACAGTATTTTGTCTAAATCTATTGTTCCCTACAACTCTCACATTTTGAAGACTGGTGACATGGTAGTCTGATGCAATCTTCAATTCACTTTAAGTTCTCCACCGAACTCAACTTTAGAGATGGGAACCTCATTGTCAAATATAACCTTTTTATTCAGTAGATCAGTCCTTTATAACTCCCTCTCACATTTTAGCAGTACAGCAGAAGCTGACGAGGATCATGGTGTCTTAGGTGACGCTCCTTGGATATGTGAAGTAGAGAAGGACAGTTTATTTCTGTTATTACTTATATTATACCACTCCATGTCAGTCAAATTCTATTAATCACAACACATTTAGAGAACAATTGCTGTAACTGGATCTCAAAATGACCAAGTATTTAAGCCGGAAGGGACCTCTGGAGGTTATCTAATGTAACCTCCTGCTCGAAGTATTATTAGCTTCACAATTAGAGCAAGTTGCTCTGGTCCTTCTGGTAGATATTAGCAGCATGTAATCCTGTACACACTGTTCCAAGATCTTTGGAGTTTCCTTCATGATCTTGTATCTCACAAGAAGAATTTAGATACCTAAGGCAGAGAAAACTTAAGTATCTACACCCAGAAGTATAACCTATAAATCTTTCTCCTGCTTTCTTATGATTTATTCCTCTAAGAATCTATCATTCTCTAGGCATGGAACTACTTCCAAGATGACTGAGCTCAGCATCTAACATTCCCTAAACAGAAACATAGTGTTTTGGTTTAACCCCAGGAGGCAGGTCAGCCCCACACAGATGCTCACTCAATCCCTGTGGCTGGGACAGGGGAGAGAACTGGGACAGTGAAAGTGAGACAAGTTGTGGGTTGAGATAAAGACAGTTTAACAGGTGAAGCAGAAGCTGTGCGTGCAAGCAAACGAAATCAGAAATTGCATTACTACTTCTCATTGGCAGGCAGATGTTTAGCTGTGTCCAGGAAAGCAGAGATATACAATGGCCCCATCAGTAAGTAGACTGGGAGTGCACAAGAAGTTGGGAGGGACAGAGCTGGGACAGCTGACCCCAACTGACCAAAGGGATATCTTTTATCATATCGTATACTCATGTTCAGCAATAAAAGCTCAGGGAAAAAAAAGGAGGAAGAGGGAACATTTTGAGTTACAGTGTTTCTCTTCTCAAGTAGCCGTGGTTTGACTTGATGATCATCGAGGTCTTTTCCAACCTTTATGATTCTATGATTCTAACTTTTCAGACATTGTGCAAGTGATCTACCTTTAAGGCAAAGCTAAATAGGTTTTTACACATTTAAATACAGAGATACCAGGTTTGAATCCTGGTGTCCTCTAAGAATTTATATACCACACATAACACACACTATTGCAACAGAGTGATGCATTAGAATTCAGCTATCTGAGTTACGGTAGCTACTTACTCATTACTCATTACTTACAATGAATCATCATGATAACTAGGCATGATTACATGATGCAGGTGGCACAAGTATGTATGCATACCACAGCTGATAAGATGAGAAGTTGTTAGGTATTAGTAACCAGGAAACAAGCCAAATGGAGTTGAATGTTTCGACTGAAAAGCCCTCCATCGGTCCTGCTTCTTGCAAAGCACTAAAGTTGCACTTCTTTTTGTTTGTTTTAAAAAGCCTGTAGTATTGATTTTTTCCATGCTTATAGATCAGATTTTTTGGGTTTTTTGTTCCTTTGAAACCTAGCTTCTATGCCTCAGGAAGGTTAAGTTTCTTAAGACAAGATATACTATAATTAGAGGATATCAGATAGTAAATGAGGAACCACTTGAGGGATTTGAAAGCCTGTAGCTTTCAGGAAAACTCTCAGTAAAATATAATTATTCCAGTTTCTTAACACATCACACTGAGTCAAGTTCAAGGGTTCATTTTGTAGCCAAATCATAACATTTTTCTTATTAATGAGAAAGGCATTTTAACCTGTTAAAAAGAAATACTTCTGGAAATCTTTAAAGTTTTACTTGAAGGAGCTAGGGAAACAGCTCGCTTTGTGTAGCTTCTTTTATGCTACTGTAATTTTATTTTATTTTATTTTGAAAAGAAATCTGATTATCTCCTTATATTTTTATTCTAGAAACAGCAAAAGATAAAAAAGATACAGCTACAGCAGCAAGATATAGGGGCAGCTATAACAGGTAGAATCTCTAAAAGAGTAATGATCCTTTAGGTTGAGGGGGAAACAATCTGTTGGTGAGGTTACAAAGGAAAAAAATAATTTATTTGTATTCAGAAATGACACTTGTGGCAACGTTTTTGAAGATTAAAGATGTTTCCTGAATTTTCCTGAACTTTTCAAAGATGTGCTTAAATTTTTATTTTCTTTCTTCAACTTAATCTCAGTCCCTCAATATTTAAAATTAGAAGATGGATGCTGCATTTCTAGCCTCCTGTACACGATATATTTTTCTGGGAAACCAAAGAGTTTTCTTTAATTTTTAGGTTATAATAAATATAAGGTTTTAGCTTTCAGAATTGTCATTTGAAGATGCAGATATAAAGGGTAGAATTGTGTAGGGTTTGGACATTTGTAAACCAAAATTAAAGGAAAGCTGACAAAGTGAAGTATTTTAAAAAATCTGTGTTCTATGCCATGAGAGGCCACCTTGCTTGGTCAGGTACCTTTCTTTAGAAAGTGAGGTATCAAGTGAGGCTTCTAAATGCTGCTTGAGAAGTGATTGATTATTAGCCATAGGGACTTGAATGAAGACATACAGAGATCATTAGAAACTTCACTCTGAGAAAGAGGGAAAAGATGGACTCCTTATGTGTCTATAATCTGGCATATTTAATGATTTTTGTCTTTCTATGATCATCAGTTTTTTAGTACTAAACATTTTTATTATAGCATTTGTTTTTCATAGTAAAATAGAACCAGGGGGTCTATGACAAGACAAAAGACTTGTCATAAATGGTGTAGAATTGCAAATATGTTAAGCTGAACCCTGAAACACAAGTTATTCATATACTTATTTCTAATATGAATAATAAACACAAAGGTTAGATTAAAAAGCAACATTTAATCTGATTCCTCTCATTGGGTAACAGTTAAATCCTCCCTATGCCAAATGTCAATGCATAATATTTTGAAAATCAGATTTTGCAATATCTGAAATAGGAGCTATATTTAAACAAATTGTGAGACTATGACATTCAGCACAGATTATTTTAACAGTTTATCTTTCATTTGTACTCTTTGCTTGAAAGCGAATAGGCACAGCTATTTAATTTTCAACACCACTTTCCCAAGACATCTAAGGAAGCATGGAATTCTGCCCTGCACCTTTACTCTCTGCATGTGTGCTTTGCTTTGCTTTCCGAAAGGAGATGTCTGTGTAAATTTTGGAAGAAACTGAAGACATCTATTGACTATCTCATCACAGGATATGAAAGTTTGGAATTGTAAATGTACTCCACATAATTTTTATTTATATGAGTTATAAGAAGTGATAACTACACACCGATAAATTGAAGGACAACAATTATGTTGAAAGAAAATATGCATTTTACAGGTTAATCATAGTAAATAATCACATAATAAGATCAAATATGCAACTCATATACACATCTCAGGGATTTAAGCTGGGAGCTACAAAAACAACCCTGATGTACACCTTTCCAAATGGAATTCAATATTCTGCCCTAGGCCTAGCTTGAGAATCATTGCCTAGAGGCACAGATTTAAAGGTCTGTCTTTAAATTTAATTATAAAAAAGCAAGCTCTTTGGTATCTTTCTATGCTCTGGCTGGTGTGACAGTCAGAGCTGGTGCTAATCTTACTGTTAATGTCAGAGACCAAGCATGACAGCAGCACCCAAGATAGGCTCTAGTGAATGACAGAATAATCAGTCTGGAATAGAACCAGTTCATCCATAAAGGATCAGGCTGTGGGAAATCACTATCAGTATGTCCACATGTTTACTTTTTTCTCATTCCGATGGCAGATAACTTAACAGCATATTTCTTCGTCAAATATTATTTGAAATTCATGTTATTCTGACACTGTAAACCTAAAGGGATAAAAATCATTCAGTTTGCCTGTATTAGCAGCACTGAACATTTAAAGGTGTAGTGACCTTTCTTCCGTGAAAACAATTCCAGATACAATTTTAATAAATGCTTAGAATGAATGCCCTCAGTCCCACAAAATGTCCCCAGACTTTTTTATTTGTTTTTTTGAAAAAGGAGTTGAGAATAATTCCTGTAGCAGCAAAACTATGACACACTAGCTAGTTCATAACCTTTGTGAATTCATAAGACAAACGGGTTAATAACAGTTATGGTTTTGTTGCCCTTAATATAAGGTTAGTAGCAAGAGTTGGGACTTAAAAGTACAGTTAAGCTTCTGATACTTTTTGTCTGACACACTTAAAATTTCCATACTCTGTCCTGAACTCTGTTTTTATTCTCTTGGATAGATATTATGTTTAGATTCTTGATGATTTGTAAATATGTATTTTAATTTACAGTTATTATTTACAGCACTTCAAGATTAGAGACGATCAAGATATTTACATTTGTGTAGGGAGAGGATGACACAAAGCTATTTTCTTATGGCATGATGCAGGGGTATGTATCAAATGGGCTGGTGGTAATCAGAACAATGAAAAAGAGTTTTAGCTTTGTGGTGAATTCACAGATGTTCATATATGGCCTTGTGGTGATTGTGTGGTTTGTTTTTTTTTTGTTTTGTTTTGTTCTGGTTTTTTAATAACAGAGAAACTACTTTTCATAATATGTGACTCTAATTAGAGGAAAATAAATAAATAAAGTTACTAGGAACACCTCTCTGGGGAGACGGACAGAAAAATGTGTTTCTTCTGATAAATGCTAAAATATTTGGTTTAACATCCAACTACTTCAAACTACAGGTTTTTTGCTTGTTTGCTTGTTTGTTTTTAAATAAAGATAGAGCACTGTGTAACATGATTAAATACACACACTGTGGCACACAAGTTTATTAGTTAATTGTAGAGTGATTTTAGTGCACATAAATACCGTTGTTTCATTACAGTGGAGTTTCTATGTGAAGAGGAACTTTGTTTTGATACCGACAGTTAACAGTAAATATATTTAATAGAAAGCAACCCATGTAAGTTGTTTGAGCCAACAGAAAATCTGATACTTACTTTTTGGGTAAAGTTGCTGATTAGCAATGACAGTTTAGAGATACAGTAGTTGAGCTTTGAGTGAGTTAATTAACCAGCTGCTGGCAAAATAGTGGCTGATCCAGTGATTATCCAAATATATTATAATTTTAACAGAAGAGCAGGTGTTCATTTATAATAAATCAATTTTCTCAATATTTCCAGGTGAATAAATACTAAATGTTTAAAAGCAATGTAGTAAAGGTTAGATCTCAAATGTAGGCAATCAGAAGAATGTAGTCCAAGCATAAGTAATAATCAAAATCTCAAGTGATGCACTATATGACTCATGCAAGTGAACCTTTTCACCTAGAAATGCTGTGCAAACTATGTGTTGTAGAGTTCAGTGTACTTAATTTACTGCCTATTTATTTCCAGGTGATGTTGCAAGTTCAGGAAACATTTTTTGTTCTCCAAAATGCTACAGTTTCTCCAACCATAGCTTCCCAAACAGCCTAAGCTCTTAAGCGCTTCAGCTGAAAATGATGAGTTTTATTTTATCTCTTTTTTTTTCAAACGACATGTAAAGCTTAATTGTGGAACTGGTTTCTAGAAGAATAATAGGATCACAAGGATCTAGATTTTGCCTGCTTTCAGAAGACAATGAAAATAGGACTTTTAATTTAAGAAAAAGTCACAAACCCAAAGTTACATAGAAAGAAGAAAATGAAAGAAACAGAGCAGAACATAAAATGTTTCAGGTTATGTAAATAAACTTTGAGATATTAAGCTTAATATGGGAAATTTTACATGAGTTCAGTTTACCATAGCTACACAGCATTCAAGTAATAAGGAATCTCGGATCTTTTGCATGTTCAACATTTGATGAGAATACTTTTTGTACAATTACAAGGTTATAATCAACAACTAAGCAGTAGAAATATCAAATTTTAATTATTGAACCACGCTGATTCTGTCTGAGATGTATCCATGAATGCAGAGTACTCTATGAGCAAATACTTTTAAATTAGCAAGTTGATAATCAGTGTTAGTTTTTATGTGCATCTTTTTACTCTTTTAAGTACTATCACCCCTCTACATAGCTGAGCCAGGCTATTTGATTATATTATTTCGTTTTAGTATCAAATGGCCAATTTGCAGAAGGATTTCTGTATTTGCATTTGTTTGAGGGGGTTATTTTTCATTAATTGACTTCAACTGCACATAATCAACTTTCTGGGAAAAAAAACCAAAACAACTAGTTTAACAGAACAGATTTAAAGATAAAGAAATATGCAGAATCTAAAATAAATGGCATCTGTGAAGTGAATTTAATTTCTGTATTTCAAAATGTGCCATATTGTAATTACAAAGATTTAGGTAAATTTAACTACTTTATGTAAGCTCAATAAGGCAAATCCAATTGTGTTTCATTTATTTTAAGTCAATTATGCTGTGTAATACATTTCTTTCAGTTTGCAGGCAGCACTGGCAGTGCCCAAGCTGTTTATGAAACTTCAAATTAAATTTTTGAATATACTCAAGATACAAGGTAGAGACAAAACAAGGTTAACAAAAGAATGATCAAAATTAACTGAGCCTTATAATTTATTACCTCTATTCTTTAAGACAGATGCATGAAATATTCAGAGAGACAGAGAGAGAAACTATAGTAGCCTTGAAGCATACCGTTTTTCACTGCCTTGCTCAAGAAGGGGAAAGCAGTATTTAGACAACTGAAACATTGCAGGAGCAATGCTTATATACCTGACATATATGTTAACTAATAGTTTAGAGCCATGTTCTGTCTTCAATTTCATGTCACATTCATGTTAAATTCATGTCATTGTCAGAAACAAGAAAAGAAACACTTGTCACGCTAAGATTTTTGGACTGATGAGAGAAAAAAATATTTTTTTTAATTCCTCTATGGAGAAAATAATGGTCAGTTTCTACAATATACCTGATTAACACTGACAAATGTAACTTTTGAAGTGCAGACATATAGTTGTACCAGAAAACCTTTGATATTCCTCACAAAAGCATGACATTTATTAATTTTTCAAATTATTTATATCAATATTCTAATGTTATTAAAAATATTTCAGCTGATCCTTAGCTAGCAAATTGAATTCCTTCTCCATTCAATCCTTCTTCCCAAGTTATTTCAGAAATGACAAGGAGAAAGTCCAGAAAACCCAAATGAACTTTATTAGTAGACCATTTTTGGTCACATAATTTAACAGAAAGGGAAAAAAAAAAAAAATAAATTTAGTTTCTAACTGATATTCCTTCCCACTTTCCTCCTTCAGTGAAAACAAATAGTATTAGAAATCTCTTTTTTTCTTTATACTGAAAGCTATGTCTGAGAAGCTGTGGTGCTAGTAGAGCATATGCAAGCAGTCAAAAAATTAGACATTTTGTGAAGCTCCTTTAATTTCCAGAAGTTTGTGAGCATCCATGCAAGTCAATTTATCAATGTTGTTCAGAAGATACTATTAACTTTTGGAGAGATTTGTTTTTCCTAAACCGACTTGAACAATTAGTTGAATGATTGGACTCAAAGAGTTGTAGTAAATGAGGTAACATCTGGCTGGCAATAAGTGACCAGTGGTGTTTCCTGGGGCTCAATTTTATGTCCACTTTTCTTTTATGACTTTGTCGATCACCTGGGCACGGAAGTTGAGTGCACTCCTAAGCACGTTTGTCAATGATATTAAATTATCGAGAGCTGTTGATTCCCTTGAAGGTAAAGAAGGGGAAAGCGTTCTTGGTAAAC
>NW_008618622.1:0-3787 GCF_000691845.1 Merops nubicus | reverse complement strand
AGAGTTCTTGGTAAATTAGACTGCTAAGAAATTGACAATCATATAAAATTTAACAAGAACAAGTGGTGGATTCTGCATCTGGGATGGTGTAATCCTGGATGAACATATAGGCTGGGAGACTTAAGTATAGCCCTGCAGAAAGAGATCTGGGAAGTTTGGTTGATGGTAAAGTCAATATGAGTCAACAGCGTGCCCTGGTGCAACAAAAGGGCAAATGGTATCCTGGGGTGCATTAAGGACACTAAATAAGTAGTCGAAAGAAGTGATTGCCCCACTTACATGCAGAATTGGTTCAGCCTCATCTTAAATCCTGTATGCAGTTCTTGGCTCCACTATTTGAGAAGGATATAAAAATATAAGCATGTGTCCAGAGGAGGACAACAAAGATATTGAAAGGACCAGATGGCATGACTTATGAGGAGCAGCTAAGGATATGAGGTATGTTCAGCTTAGAGGAGACTGGTGGGTGACCTCACTGCTGTCTAGAGTTTCCTTGTGAGAGGAAGCAGAGAGGAAGGTGCCGATCTCTTCTCTCTGATGTCTGGTGATGTGAGGGAATGACTTACAGCTGTGTCAAGGGAAGATCAGATTGGATAACAGGAAAAAAAAAAAAATTCACTGAGGATCAAGCACTGGAACAGCTCCCCAGAGAAGTGGTTTTGTCTGCAACCCTGTCCATGTTCTAGAAGTGTTTTGACACTTGTATGGCTTGTATCAGAAATAACGTAGCCAGCAGGACTAGGGAAACGATCGTCCCCCTGTACTTGGCACTGGTGAGGTCACACCTTGAGTACTGTGTTCAGTTTTGGTGCTCTCACTACAAGAAAGACATGGAGGTGCTGGAGCAGGTCCAGAGGAGGGCAGCTTAAGCTGGCAAAGGGTCTAGAGCAAAAATCTTATGAAGAGCATCTGGGTGAACTGGGACTATTTAGTCTGAAGCAGAGGAAGCTCATGGGAGAGCTTATCACTCTCCACAACTACCTGAAAGGAGGTTTTAGAGAGTTGGGTGCCAGTCTCTTCCCCCAAGTAACAAGTGATAGGCCAAAAGGAAATGGCCTCAGATTGTGCCAGGGGAGGTTTTGGTTCAATGTATTTGGCTCAAACATGTATATGTTTTAACTTTTAAGTTGCCCTGTGTAGAGTCAGGAGTTAAATTCAATGATTCTTGTGGGTCCCTCCTACTCATCTCATAAAAATGAATAGTGTTTTTACTCTGTGTGTATTTGCCTTAGCATTACCTGAGAATTCTTAATCCTTATATTTATACCCCCAATGTTTCCACTGTTAATTGATGTATTGTTATACTAACAAAGTTTCAGAAATTGTTTCAAATTTAAGATCTTCATTTTCTTATATATTTTTATTACATAATAGCATGAGAAGTTAAGACATCAGTTTAACTATTTTTGGTTTTCTGTAATGTCTGTAATGTTAATGTTTACCCTCTCTGTTTAAAAAACAGAAAAGAAAAAATACTGTAAAGAAAAAAAATACATTTTTTAAGCATTAATTACAGGTAATTTTAAATTATTTGAAGTTACTCATAGACCTGTTGTTTCTATCCACATAAGCTGCACAAACTGATCTATTTAACAGATTCTTTTAAAACTGGTATGAAAGTAAGAACATGCTTTTCAAAAATATAGCTGTGGACTAAACAGGTGAATCTCTGATGGCAGTCTAGCTAGTACAAAAAAATTATATTTCCAGCCTCATATCTATTTTTTTCCTCTGAATAATTATGGTAATAAAACACAGGTCTAATACACGCTATTATCTAGGGAAGTAACCAAAATTAGATTCTCCAATGAAGATACATGGAACTCTATATTCAATTGATGTGGAATAATGTACTTTTTTTGTCACTCTCTGTTTTTACTGACATTTGTATTTGAACTCTCTATCCAGTAGAACACATGAGATCTTATATCTTGTCCAAACATCAAATTTTCCATTAACTAGAAGTGCTTAAGATATTCTCGTCATGCCTCTACCTGTTAAAGTCCTCTCTTTGCCTAAACAACATTTTTACTCCAAGGCCATTCCATGGAAATTCCATGACATGTAGTGTGATGAAAAAGAAAAAAAAATAATGTTCCCTTTAATCTATGTTTTATTTCTTGATTTTTATTTTGCTAGTGGTCTCATTGAGCTTCCCTTTTAAAAAAAAAAAAAAAAAAAGAACACAAGCTTTTGATCCATGATACCTTCTTTATATTATGTCCATTGTATGAGTTTTAGCTGGCATCTGCCCTTCTGCTGCCATCGTATCTCTGTGCAGCAAGCAATCCATTTTCTCATATTTTTTTCCTACAATTTCCGTCTCCTGAAACACTCTTCTTCTGATCAGCATAACAGTTTCTATTAGACATAAGTGTTTCTTCACTTCAGCTTCATGCAAAATGCTGCATCTCTCCTAAATAACACTTTCAAGCAAGAATTATTTTATCCATAATAAAGTTATATATTCAAGATAGTTTTAATTGCAGTGTTCACAAATGTTAAAATTACTTTAGAGTAAGGCCTTGACTTGGGCAAAAATGTAGAAATATAAAAATTAATTCCTGTTCAGTTTATCAGAATTAATTTACAGGTCTTAGGAACCCTGATAAACAAACAAACAAACAAGATTTTATTAAAAGGAAAGGTACATATCTCCAGGGCTTGAGTTTAGTGCATACTTATTTGATTTCTACCAGTAAATATTTCAAATTTGCAGTATGGTGAGAAAGAAGTTTGCAGAAAAGGTGAGAAAAGGAAGACTTAAACATCCAGCTGAGGAGAGCCATTTAAAAAAAAAAAAAAAAAAAAAAAGTACCAGGTTAATATTTGCTTTATATTTGTAGCAGAGTGTTTAGATTGCTTCCTTGGCTATGAAGAAGCAAATTTTAAGAATAAAGCAACATTTAAGAAAATTATCCTAACTTAGGTACTTTGTGAAAGCCTTAATAATTTCACAAACAATTGAGAAACCTGTCCTGGTTAGAAGGCAGAATTGTGTCCCACCTCCCTTATCCTTCAGTTTTCCCAGATAGAGAGGTAAATAAGGAAGGCAGGGGTAATGAAAACCTTGCACCGAATTGAAAATTAACAAAATGAAATATATTATTTAATGGGGAACAGAAAGGAAGAAGGGTAGGGGTTTAACAGGGTACAGAAAGGAAAAAGGGTAGAGGTTTAACAGGGTAAGGGGGTTATAGGAACAACAAGGCAATGAAAATTAAACTTCCAAATATACAAAACCCAAATGTTGTGCTGAGGCTCCCCGGTGCTGGATCTCGCTGGATTGAGATGGATTGAAGTTGGATGCACAATCCTTGGACGTGGATGGAGGACGGGGATCAGTCTGTAGGATAGCCACAGCCACGTGTAGCACAGGGAAACCACAAGCAGCAGAGCAGCATGTGTCCAGGGAGAAGGGCAAAGAAGCAAGAGAGAGAGGCGTGTCTTCTCGCCCCTTTTATAGACCTTGGCAGGAAGTCCCAAGGACAGGAAGAGGGAAGTGGGAATAGAACAGGTATACACCCCTTTCATTCAGGCTTGTACCTGGTATTAGGTTTCAGATCTCCTCCCACCAGGGGCAGCAGGTTTCAAACCATTACAAAACCTGATGCTTCAAAGAGTTCCATCATCAGCTTCTGAATATGTTTGAAACTTTTCTAAAGTACCTTGGTCTGCACTTCAGGTTGCTTTTCTGTAGCTTGTCACTTAACAATGACAAAAGTGCTATTACTGACAGGCAAAAAGTGTCTAATTCATTTCAAGGTGTCACGAACCAAGGGATGAA
>NW_008618621.1:0-1071 GCF_000691845.1 Merops nubicus | reverse complement strand
CCTTCCTGATTCTATCAGTCTGGTGGTGAGAGATCAGCTCCAAGCTGCTCAACAGCAGTTGGTATTAAATCAGTAAATTCTGATCTCATCATAAAAATCATGGGGTTTAATTACAGATCCTTGTTTTGGTCTTTTTTTGGACCATTGTGTGACTTGGAGCTCTCATGTTCATTACCTCCATCCCCTCATGGTCTGAGCTGCTGTCAGGAGTGGCAGAGGGCTGGGGAGGAGGGTTGATGAGAGGTTGGTTGGTGACTTACCCAAGAGAACCAGGGTGTTCAGCTGGGTTGCTCAACTCCACCCACACACATCCCATGGTCCCCTGCAGACACCACACCACCAGAGGACCACATGCAACCCGGCCCCACCGGGTGGTCCTCACCTCGGGGTCCCTCAGGGGCACACAGCGACTTGCAGTAGCCGAGATGTTCCTCGGGGGGTCATGTGAAGCCCAGGGCAAGGCCAGGGCAAGGTCTTCTTCTCTTCCTGTGTCTTTTGTGCTCCCTCCCTTCTCCCACCTTTCCCCCTGCGTGGTAACCCAGGAGCTCCTTCCAGAGACCATGTCTGGTGTGTTCTCTGGTGGCTTTGTTGTTAACTATCTCCTGGCCATGGCAGAAGTCTCATCCTTCTGAAGGAATAAAATCATGAAATCATTTGGCTTAAAAGACCTTGAAGATCATTGAGTCCAACCATCCCCCATCCCTGCCAGGTCCCCACTGCCCCGTGTCCCTCACCCCACATCTCCAGGGCTTGGAAACCCCTCCAGGGGTGGGGACTCCACCACTGCCCTGGGCAGCCTGGCACAGCCCTGCACAGCCCTTGCCAGGGAGACATTGCTCCTCAGGGCCAACCTCAACCTCCCCTGGGGCAACCTGAGCACTAAGTGGTTGTGGTTCAACTGTGTGGCATTAGTCCAGGTCTTGACTGGACTGTTGGTGTTGTCCCTGCCTGTGCACGTCTGACTCCTGCTCCAGAGGTGCCTGAACACGTAGGTGGACTTCAACTGCTGTCCCAGGGTGTAGTGAAAGGAATATAGGAGTCTTCAGAGAGAATGGAATCATAGCATGGGTT
>NW_008618620.1:12019-27821 GCF_000691845.1 Merops nubicus | reverse complement strand
GAACATTCGCGCCCCCAACCCCCGGGGATGGGTCATGCCCAGCCATCATTGCCAGATCAGAAGTCAAAAATAAGAAACAGTCTCGTCTGTTACAAACTGTTAATGATTTGTATCCTGTCTTTAAGCCTGAGAGAAACCTAGCCTTCTAATGTACATCCATGGCCTCTCATCTGTAACCAAATTTTAACACACTTTTCAAACTTCTTCTTCTTGCCACATCTTTAAAACCCACACTTCCATTTTTTCATCTGGAGACCTGGTGTTTGCGCTTAAAGTTTGAGCTGCTGTAAGGCAGCAGTTAAGCACACGCTAGGCCCTCAGATGGCAAGCAGCTAAAATGGTTCTTACCTGATAATGCTTGATGCAAAAGTGAGACTTTAACATAGCAATGTTGGTAATTACATTCAGCAAATTACATACGCTGCAAAATTTATTTCTCCATGTTTGAAAAATGCCATGAAAACCAGCAGAATAGGTGTTGTTCAGGTCACAGCTTTATGAGGAACATGTAAGTCTGTGCTGCTGCTAACCTGTGCATCTTCCTGCCTTCAGCTTTATGTCCCACCATTTCCCTTCTGCCCACAGATACTATGCTCACAGTCACACTCACCAGGTTGAATAACAGCTAGGGAGATTAAGAAGTTCACTGGGCTGAAAAGTAACAACTTTCATTTTTAATTTCTTTTTGGTATGTGAATTTTCAGCTGTTACATTCCTTGGCCAAGGGGAGCATTGTTGCGTGAGTGCTAGTGCCACTGCGGGATCAGTAGGTTAAAATATCCTTTCACTAGACATAGATGATTTACATAAATTTGGAACACTATACTTTATTCCCAAGAGCAGCATGATACTTCACAACAATAATGTTAATTGTAGTGACATAAAAAAGATAGGTTTCTCTGTATCTCTGTACTTTGTATGTAGTAAAATGTGTGGCTTCTAGAAAATGAGTTGAAAGCCTTTTACTTGGTAATGTACTTAATTGGTACTGCTGACTTGGCAGTGAGCTGTCAGTTTTGTCAACCAAGCAGATCCTTCAGTGTTAAATGTTGTCTTAATCCCAACCCTCCCTTTATCCTCACCTCTATAATGAGGCTAAGAAAACTACTTCCTGTTTGCAAAACTATCAGTCTTGGTAACTCAAATCTTGTCAAAGAGCAAAAGGAGAACATAATGAAATTTGGGAATCTTTTTCCCCTCAACTTCAATCATGCAATCATAGGAAATATAGTTCCTTGAAGTGTGGAAACATAGTAACTAATTTGTATTCCATTTATATTTTCATCATCAACCACCCTTGTTCTTCTGTGTAGTAAGGACAGAAATTTTAGACAGACCTTATGATGATATTCTGCTACCTTTATCTATCTTTTACCATGAAGACTTATGTGAGAGATAAAAAAACAAAAACAAAAACAAAAACAAAAACAAAAACAAAAACAAAAACACCATGTGCTAAAGTGAGTCTAGCCATGAATTTCCATTCCCAGTGAAAATGAATTAGGGACTTCCTGCTCATCCCAAACTAATATTTCTTTCCTTGGCTCCTTCGGTTCTTGTTTTAACAAGAGAGGTGAAAGTGACCTTAACATCCAGGGCAGTTCCCTACAAACTGGAGAACCTACTCTGTCACATTTCATACTGAACTGAACTGAGTCCAGAAGAATTTGATGAATGTGCCTATCAGACCAAACCCTCTAGATAAAAAAGCATAGTATAGATGTTGCTGCAGTCATGACAGAGTTGCAACATACCATCAGAGAGGGGGACCCAGCTCAATTTTAGTTATCTGAGTGTAGATGTATTAGCAAATCTAGTCACCCTTGATTTTCTGCGGAGAGCAAAAGACACATTTAAGGATTTTCACAGATGAAACCTTCTGAGACATACATAAGGCATACATATTTTTAATTATTTCAGCAAAAATAAATGTCTGACATCTAGAAAAAAAAAAACCTGCGTATTTCATCTTATGTTGTACACCAAGATGTCAGAATAACCAAGCTGCTAATTAATTTTAGAAAATTATTAAAGATACCAGGAAAGTGAGTAATTTCTTAAGATGAATGCTTGTCCTCCTATTGATAATTTATTAGCATAATCTTAGCTATATATTTTAAGAAAGAGAAAAATCAATTTTACACAAATCTCCATGGTTTCAGCTACAGGAAGATATTGTTTTTCACTTATCTGATTTCCAAGACAAAGAAATATTTGTTAAAACTTTTCTGTTATAAATTGTCCAGTTCAAACACATACTAACATAATCTATACTATGCAGTAATTCTATGATCGTTCTAGTGTTTGAACTTTTGGATGGAAAGAGAATTCTACTGTGATAAATTGATTGAGAGGTATTAGCAATGTCTATAATTTATTCAGTTCCAGGGTATCCATGCTGTAACTTTTATTCAAATACGAGATATCTTTACTTTTAAACACAAAGCTGATGTTCTAGATACACATCCTAAGGAAAAATATACATATATTGGTAGAAGAGTGGCAGTCTAATCATAATCATTGGAAACATAAATACAATAGAAATAGACTATTTCAGTGTTATGAAAAGACATTCAAAATTTATATTAAAAAATTCCAGGTTTGTTGACTGAAACTGACTCTTGTAAAATAACAGAACAACATAAAGAAACAATCAGTGAAAGATTATATACCATACATTGAAAAGTAATCATGACATGATTAGTTTCACATCAGAACCATGAAGGAAATGCAAATTTCCGTCTGATTTAGGTGAAAAGAAATCTTTCCTCAGAATGGACCTCGTAGTACTTGAACCACCATTCCCTCCAAGGAACAGCTCCACAATATTTCCCTAAAAATGTTCCATTTATGAAACTTATCTAAGGGAAAAGCAAAGCCAACCATTTTACTGATTTTCATATATTTCAGCTAAAATGCCAATTTAATGTCAACTGACTTGTGTCATATTTTTCTGTAGTCATGATGCTAATCAGCTAATCAAATTCATCAGTAAAATTATTGTATTTCCAGATTACTGAATTTGCAGATACTGAATATTTGTCTTAAAGATTTTTAGGTTTTCTAAACAATAAACCCTACCCTTTTAAGTGTTGGTACATGCCTTGTATTCAAATCTTTATAATATACATACAGTATCAGCAGAAGGAAAATAAGTTCTATTTAGCTCCATTAAAGAAAAAGAGCATTGTCAATTTAGTGAAAGTTTAAAGGACTTCTCAAATGTACAATTTACACAAAATGTAACAATCCAAACCCTGTTATTTATTGAAATTGACTTGACCCTAAGAAATTCATCTTAGACCATGAAAATACACAAGAATATTGGGTTAATCTTGATCTGTAATGAGATGCCCACCCAGCTGCTGTCTCACTCCCCCCCCCTTGACAAGGCAGATAGATGAAAAAGCTCATGGGTTGAGTTAAAGACAGGAAGATCCTATACAAGTTACTGTCACAACCAAGACAGAATTGACTTGAGGAAGGTTAATGTAATTTACTGTCCATTAAAAGAGAGTTGGATATTATGAAAGAAAGACAAAAATATTAAAACGTTATTCCCCGACCTGTTCCCAGGCTGAACCTTATTTCTTTATTCCTGAGTTCTCTGCCTCTTTCCCCCACCCTAAGCACAGGGGAATGGGAAATGCAGGTTGAGGTCAGTCTGTTACAGATCCCCTTTACTGTTCCTTTGTCTTTACACCCACCACGGGTTCTCCCTATAGGCTGTAGTTCCTTCAGGAAACACCTAACTGCTTTGGAGCTTGTTTTCCATGGAATGCTCCACTGTGGTCCTCTTCAACAGCAGCAGGAGAATCTCAGCTCCAGTGCCTGGAGCATCTCTTTCTCTGATCTTCCTGTTTGCAGGTTTTTGTCTCACGCATTTTTTTTTTCCCTCACTGTTCTTTCTGTCATGCAGTGTTTTTTTCCTTTTGTGAAATACATTTTGAGTGCTGTGTCTGTTGTGGAGCCAGCTGGAACTGGCTATGTCTGACATGGGGCAGCCCCTGGCCTTGTAGAGGCCACCATACAGCCTCCTGATACTAAAACCTGGCCACACAAAACCAGTACAGCAAGTTATATTAATCTTGCAAAATTTGTAGAGAAACTAGCAGGATAATACAGTTCTCTGTGGGGAAAAAACAAAACAAAACAAAACAAAACAAAACAAAACAAAACAAAACAAAACAAAACAAAAACCAACCACAAACTATAGTTGCAAATTATTAATGTCATTTGCCTCTAGCCCTTGAGCTCACTCTTCTCTCAGACACTGCCTGGACTGCAAAGAAAATTTTAGCAAAATCTAGTACAGATTTCATATATCCCTTCCTTCCATTTCATACATCCGTCTTAACCAACTCAGCTCTTCTGGGAAACTGACTCCCAGTGACTGATTCAAGGACAAACTTCATCTATGCAACACTGAGCACACAAAAAAGATCTGCTGGTTCATAGAAAATCGTAACTATTGGTGTAACGTTAGATGTCATATTCATCACTTTACAGATGACAACATGAAAGGCACCAAAAATACCATGACATTCTCACCACTACTTTGATTAGAAGACAATAAATAAAGTCGTATTTGTGTTCACATACAATTCAAAAGATAGCTTCAAAGCAGAGCTTACTACAAAGCCCGACATCTCTGTAATTTTACTGGAGGAGTAACTGAAGTTGTTGAAAAACTGTAGAGAAAATTGTTGATAGCCCAGATGTTTCTGAAAATATTCTCACAGAAATTTCATGTTCTCCAGAAAGCAATTATAAATAAAACAAATTACTAATATAAGAAGCAGCTTATATTATGTTTTTATTAATGTATTGACATTGTACTCAACTCAAAACTCAGAGTTTAAGCTTTACTTCAATCAGTTTTTAAATTTCTAAAGCCTGAGATCTAAACCCTGTCTTTCATGACCTAATGTTTCAAAACATAGAGGCTTGCAAATATGCATGGAAGATCCAACTTGTGTTCAGCTCTGTGTATTATTTATGTGGACTACCATAATACTACTCTATTTCACAGTCTCTTGTTTTTAGGTTACTTCTTTCTCTAATACTGCTGTAGCTGACCTGGAACACCACAGTTCTCTGCTCCTGTAGGAGTGGTTGACCAGTTCATAAGCTTTGAATTCACTGCTCAAGCACTAAAAGTAACACCCTGAAGAGTTTTAAGTGATGTGCTATTACAATCTGAAAGTTAATGATAATTTGCTTCTCTATGGGTATGCAAAGCAACAGTAATTACTGATTTCTCATAAAAGCTATCAAAAAGCTTTTTTAGATGCCTATTCTCTCACGTTGCTCCTCAGCCCCTTCATCTTGCTGGCTTGATAATTGCTGACTCTTTGAACCATATGGTTCACTGGCATAGTAGCAGATGAAAGGCTGGAAGAGAAGCCTATGCAAATACATTTTTCTTTGTAAAGTATACTAAGAGTATTTTCTTCCAGCATATGAAACGGCTTTACCAAGTCTTTTTTGCACACAGGAATCTGAGCTACAAATATAGAAGGAAAGTATGTTTCAGCTTAGCTGGTCATCTAAAAGTTCAATGACTACTCAGAGCTAGAAATGTAGCTTACATATACAGTTACTCAAGAGAAAGAGGCAACTCCAAAAAGGTAATTCATCCCATCTTGGTTGCATGTCTGAGATGGGCGAATGAATTGCCTGTGCCAGTATCTATTTCTCTCCATTGACTAAAAGGGGAGAGAGAAGAGTTCTGGACAAAAAGCCTTGACTAGATGCCCATTTTTTCAGGCAGATAGTTAGGTGAGATGAATTTCCTGCAGAGTGCCCATCTCTCCTATATCAATAGACCAGTGTTCCTCTCTCAAGTGCATAAGCAGAAATAAAAATATCCCTTTGATCATGCAGAAATGCAAAAAAAACATATTCATGCCACACTAATAGCCACACAGGCTTTTAGTGGTTTGTCAGAAATTATTTTTTAGTCTTCGAAGCACTTAAACATCTAGTGCAAATGCATTGCCCAGACCTATAGGCTTGGCTCTCTGTGCCTCTTCAAAAAAACATAACACAGAAGAGTTTCATATCCTCTCCTCTGTCTCTTCAGCTCATCTCTGAACTGACTAATGACAAAAAGAGAGATTTATCTCCTAGATAGATTATTTATGAAGCAGGCTAAGTACAAATTTGTTATTGCAAGGTGGAAAAAGGGGACAAGGAAAACAAAACAAAAAAGGAAAAGGTTGGGACACTTAGAATATGTGCTTATCTGTGAAGAGCAAATAACTTTTAAATATCATGCAGGTTTTCTTGCAGCTTTAAAATGTAAGCAAATATAACTTGGCTTTTGTGCAATGTGCTGTCAAACTATATCCACAGGTATAATGTGAGTGTGAATGCTACCAAGAAAAAAAAAAAGTGGGACTGCTTGTATCAGAGTTTATTTCAGGTTTCCCACTAACCTAGCTCGTAGATTACCACATTTTGCCTAAAATAAAATACATTTATTTTTCAGTATCAGCCTGTCAAAGTTCAAGGAGTGGATGAATAATGCACTAAGTGATATGGTTTCATTTTAGATAGTTCTGTGAGTAGCACAGAGTTTGCCTTGATGATCCTTACGGGTTCCTTCCAACTTCAAAAATTCAATGACTCTGTGATCCCATTTCTCTGAGATTAAATGAGATCCTTCCACTTTCCACTGAAATAACAAGAATTACTTCACATTTCGTCGGTACAAAGATTTATTTCAATAAAGCATGCTAGAAATTAGAAACTCTAAAAGTACATGAAAGCAAGACAAGGACTAGGAGCCTTCCTGGTGTTATGTGTTTCTCAGACAATAAAATACTTGTGTGGTATTATAATAAAAGACTCCTTGTAAAGCTTTTAAAGAGCCTCCCTGAGGCTGTCTTAGAGACAAATTATGTACTTGCTATATTCTGAAAACAACTGCTGAATATGCTTTGTAAAAACATCAAGAAATACTTGCAGCCTTAGGGCAGTTGTGAAATATTTTACAATGTGGAGGTGCTTATGGAGGTGCCTTAACATGTGACACGATATTCTGTAGTGGAGAAAAAAACTAATATCAAGTAATTTTAACAAAATTATACAGCAGGAAGAAAAACAGTGTTTGTCCTAACAGTTAAGGTTTTAATGAAGTGCAGAAGCCTACAATATCTGTAAGTGTATTGTTTGGACTGCAACTCAGTATATAAACTCTGTTAATTGTCAGTTCAATTAAAAGGTAGTAGCGTGACATGGAGTAATTGATAATTTTTAAAGGCTTATGTCTTAGTTTATGTGATATGAGCTTATATTAACATATGAGGTATATTTTACCTCAACAGAAAAAAATTATACCTAAATTGGTGTCCATTGAAAACATCAAACCGCAGAAAGCAGGTGCACAATATCAAATGATGCCACTCTTCTATCTAATGCACATGGCACAAACACTGCAAATAGGCCAACTGCAATCACTTTTCCTGATGTTGCTTTGATAATTAAAGGATGCTGCACAGAAAATAGCTATAAACCATTTCTCAAGTTCCATTTAAAACATGCTGTATATATTGACAGGTATTTTGAGAGTAAGGCATACATCTGTACACTCCACTAAAGGCAGAAGAATATGCAGTTTATTTTTCTATAGGCAGTACCTTTTTCTATAGTTTGGGAGACCTCTGTTGGACATTCCTATCTCCTACAGCACAAGCCAGCAGTCCTCACTGCCATAAGGCACCCAAGTTGCTCAAGTTTTTTTTTTTCCTTCAGGTAGGTGAGGAACTCCAGTGGAGGAAGTCCAGCTGTGCAATGTGTAGGGCAGAAACATGACTGCATACACGTACTGGGGCACAGCGCGGTAAAGGCAGTAGAGGCAGGACAGCAAGGACTGTCTCCACAGAGTGTATTCCTTTGATCAGATGACAGACAACCTTTTTTTCTTTTTTTTCTCTTGGATGTCATGTATACCATGAAATAATCTCCAATGGTTCTTCTTCAGCTATCAGGATCAAAAATTCAGTAAGAAAATTCGGTATTCAGGGTGTTTGTGGGCACAGAAAATTAACACCACAACAACCTCAAACATCTGAGTTTTCCTGTTCAGCTTTCTAACCCCACATACTCTTCACCTTGTTCCTTACACACTAGATTCAAGGTCCTAGTTGCTCCTTGCTTTGATGAGTTACAGCCTCCATCAACTAGTACATTAAATGTTGATGCATTGTAGTTCATTAGTTGAAAGCCCGAAAATAATGAAGTGACATATGCCCTAAAATACTACCCTGATTCTAGGAAGACTTTCTTTCCAGACATATTTTTACAATAGATGTTCAGTAAGCAATGACATCTTAATCTTAGTTTCCTACAGAATCCTTTCCCATGTTAATCTTTCTGTGGCATCTTGAGGGATTACATTCAGGCACACTAATACTGTCCTCAGAAAACACAAACAGAAGTACAAGATTAATAGGCTTTTTAAAATTTGTTATTTTATTCCATGAATGAATTGAGCAATCAGTTCCAGATACCACAGCAGATGACAGCAGCACAACTCTCCAAATATTCCCATTCTGTCAAGGTCTAGGGCAGGGCTGGCCATTAGATGACTGACAGACAGACTTTATGAACCCCTCTCCCCTCCCTAAGGGAAAGCAAAAGGCAATAAGGGTGATTCCACCCCTCAGCTCCACTCTGATAAGACTCTACCTGGAATACTACATCCAGTTCTTAGGACCACCAACATAAGAAGGACCTGTTGGAGTGGGTCTAGAGGAGGGCCATGAACATGATCAGAGGGCTGGAACAACTCTCCTATGGGGACAGGCAGAGAGATTGAGATTGTTCAGCGTGGAGAAAAGAAGGTTCTGGGGAGACCTTACTGCAGCTTTCTGGTGCCTAAAGGGGGCTTATAAGAAAGATGGAGGGAGTCTTTTTACTGTGGCTTGTAGTGATAAGACAAGGCCTAATGTTTTTAAATGGAAAGAAGATAGGTTTAGATTGGATATAATTTTTTATGATGAGGGTGAACATGTTGTCTGGAGAAGGTGTGGATGTCCCATGATTGGAAGTGTTCAACGTCAGGTTGGATGAGGCTTTGAGCAACCTAATCTAGAGAAACAGAGTCAGAACAAGATGATTCTTAAGGTCCCTTCCAACCCAAACCATTATATGATTCTGTGATAATTAATGGTCATTAAATTTTTCTGATAACCTTATTGGTGATAAGCCTGCACCAAGAACAGAACTAATATCAGAATCTAAGGTGTTTGAGTTCCAGTTACAAAAGAAAGAAATAAAAATCTGAAATGAAGGAAAAAAAAAGAACCCGTGTTCTGCAGATGTCACCTGCCTCAGTCCTGTATGATTCCTTAAAACCTTTCCCTGGATGATTACTAACGTGAAATAAATAAGAAAATGTTTCTATCAGGAGGCTGAAATTAAACATTTACTTCAATATTGAAAACCAATGGAGTGTTCACAGTTTTCAGAATATAATTTGAAGATAATTAGCCAACTAACGTTAGCTTCATTCTTTCAAATATCTTTATTTTAAATATGTATATATTTATAATAAATCTAAGCAGCTATTTAACATGCAAATATAGATTAATTTCTCAATAGAGTAATACTTCTATGCAGATTTGATACAATCTTTTGTTTATATCTAACACTGAGTTAAGAGAGACTAATTTATCTTGATGAGAATAGTTCCCCTTATATTATCAAGTTAGAAATAAATTGTCTGTTATTTTTGCATTGTCGTATTTGTGACATCATAACTGTAGTAGAAATGTACTTTAATTATCAGCCTCTGTCTTCAGACTTATTACTTTTATTATGTGCATATTATTTACATTTTTATGCTTAAATTAAGAGTTTTGGGGTTTTTTTTAAATTTTGATGAAGTCTTTTTTGACTGACAAAGAAGCACAATTACAGAAAAGAAAAATGGGAACATGGGATTTTTTTTTTAGTGATTTTACCTAATGTTTAAATATCATTAAAAGCTACTCTAAATCAAATACTACTTGTGTTTTCCTTTACAGAAAATAGCAAAGACATCCTTACAAAATCAGTTTTCTTCAAAAATAGCAGAAGCATAATATCAAAGTGAAATAGGACGTGCCATTATAAAGTTTTCTTATAAAGGTTGCTTCTTACAAGTTTTGTCCTTTCATAACAAAGTATAATTAATCTCTCAATTGTATATATATTTATTTATACATGTACACCATGATGCACATTAACATGTCTGTTACTAAATGAGATAAAATGTCTGCTTATTCCAATATTTCTCTGACAGTGGCCTGTGGTGAAAATTTAAAAGAACTCAAGAATGGGGAAATGTATGGTGAAATTTCCCCCATACCCCTCCAAGCTTCCATAAACTTGTAGTTTTGGGACATCTCCAGAGGTGTTTTTTAATAGCCCTTGGAGATTTTCACCAGTGCATTGTCTAATCGTTTCCTGCAGTTACTCACAAAGCTGGCGTTAGAAACCTTATGTAGTGCTGAGTTACACAGTTTAACAATATGTTGTGTGAAAAGCAGTTTCCTTTTATTTGTTTTAGAACTTACACCTTGTAAATCAGTATGATTCCACTTAAATTTCACCATTATATCAGATTCATGTAGGTAGCCACTCATATTCCTACTCATTCCTCTTTTCAATATATTTTCTATTACTGAAGTTGTTTACTTTGGTAATAAGAGTAATTTAAAGAATTAATAATTGGAGAATTTCACTTCTTTAATTCCTTTGGAACTTTAGTATTCATAAAATGCAGAGATAATTTCTTTTTTCAGTTTATAAGGTTATTTTCAAAACTTTTCAGCTGACACTTCAGGCTGAGACACTGATTAAAATGGTTCAAATACATATTTATAAATTTATATATTTAAAATCTATCTACAGTTTTATGAAGTGATTAAGCGCTGCCATAAAGAATGGCACCACTGTGGAAACTTTCTTAAACACCTGAATCCTTGTGCAAATAATGGATTTATCTTGATGGCTAAGACTTTACCTTCCTGGAAGGCTCCTTTTGTGGATTGATCATTGATTCTGTAGGCAGGTTTTGTCAAAATTACTGTTCCTGTTGTGCGGTATTAGTGGTTTAAATACCTTTAATAAGCTGTTAAATTTTTGGCCCATCTTTTTGTGGCTGTTACCTTGTCAGAGTTTCATAATTTCTACCTTGTTAAGCATGTCTTCTTTTAATAGTTGGACTAAATGGTCTTAAAGGTCTTTTCCAACATAAACAATTCTATGATTTTATTATTCTGATAGAAAATATACATTAAATTTGACCTTTTAACAAAGCATCTTTAAACATCTTTGTACTACCCAGAAGTCTTGTGTACTTTTGAATATTTCTTTTATCTTTGGCAATGATTTCTGCCTTCATTATGCTTATTTTGCCATAGCTCTTAGCTGGTCACAGTGTGTGTTTCACTGAGGATGGACAACAACATGATGTTCATACCATTCCTGGAAGAGTCCCAGAAATTTTTATGATTAGGGTGGTGAGACACTGGAATAGGTTGTCTGGAGGAGGTGTGGATGTCCCATTATTGGAAGTGCTCAAGGCCAGTTTGGATGGGGCTTTGCACAACCTGGTCTAGTGGAAACTGCCCCTGCCCATGACAAGGGGATATGAACTAGGTGATCTTTAAGGCCCCTTCCAACCTCAACTATTCTGTGATTCTGTAATTCTACCATTTCCTTTTTAATGTTTGACATAATCCATTTTGCAGTTTCAGTACACAGTCTATCATTTCTTCATATTTTAATCTATCATATAATTTCACTTCCTCACTAGCATAGCTACTTTCTCTTTCCTGCAAAGCATATAACATGTCACATTTGCATTTATGGAATATACCACAAATTACCTTCCCATTCACTGCCTGCTTTTCACTCACCTTCTAAAATCTCCATTATATATATATGTCTTTGTGAGAAAAAGTTATTTACTACCCTGTTATCTCAGGCAGTTGTCATTTGTATAAAGCATATAGGTTTTATTCCTTCATGACATTTTAGTATGCTTAAAGCAGGATTTGAACCATTGAATATGCTTTCATCTGTTTTTGACCAGGATTTTATCTTTTTATAAGTCTTTCCTTATGTCAGATATAACCCATTATTCCTATGTCTTTGTCTTCATTAAATGATTGCTTCAAACTTTGCTGTCCTTCTGCATTCATCTGTTTCTCCTACAATTTTCTTTCCAAACACTTAATATAAAAATTTTCCTGAGGTGACTCCACCTACTTTATCATAAGAGAAGTCATTTTTAAGGCTTCCACTGGCCTTCAGAAGACACTGCAAATGTGAATCATCTGCCACTAATGGTCATATCATATTGTAGTATAACCATATAAATTGAGGAGCAGAAACATTTTTCCCATCCTAACGATGATTGCTCACTCCTAGAAAATTTATTACTTTATTTACAGTTTATAAAATAAGAGTAAGATGACTGTTTCATAGGAAAATATTACACTGTATCCTAAAATTAGTTGAAGCACTCCCCTCAGACCTGAAATGCAGCTTTTGTAGATAAAAACATTGTTTTTAAATCCTGCTGGAAATTGTGTGTTGGGTTGATTCAAGAGCTGACCTAAAGTCCACCCTACTTTATCTTTCTTAATTTCTGAATTTAAGACAGTAATTCCATACATTAATGAAAGATGAAGGGGCTGGTTTAATTTGTTTGGTTTGGTTTGGTTTTCTAATGTGTCAAGGAACGTGAAAAAAAAACAAAAGCTTGCCTCTTTCTGTGCAAGCCATCATGCATTTCCCTGATTCTGCTTGCCCTTATATGACTTCCTACTGAGAGCGGGAGTCATCCTGAGTAGACTGTTCTTCTGCAGCATTTTGTTTAGAAATCATCTTGAGCCTCCAGATATTATGAAATTCCATTGTTGGTCATTTCTTGAACACTACATGAAATAAATGGATTACCTTTTATTTCCTCAAGAAATGTCATAAGCACTTCCTCTATATACTTTCATTAACATATTTCTGACTTCGGTTGCAGGACTCCAATACACCCTTCTGAAGGAAGTCTATTGAAGTCCAATAATGTATATTTTGAGAAATTTTATATTCCTAGTATTCTTACTGATAAATTTATTGCTATTCTCAACATTCTTCTTTGTATTTCTCTCAACATTGTCTAAACATCTAACATAATTTTACAGCAAGCAAAACTGGAAGGAGAGTGATTAACCTGAGTGATAACTTCCACCCTTGTATCTATTTTTGGTTTTACCGAGCTGCTCCTAGAACAATCTTTCCAATTAGAATGAGCTAGATATGATTTTATATAATCTATTTCTCTGGAGAAAAAAAGTCCTTTGATGACTCTGCCTATCTCCTATTAACTGTAGTTTGATATGTAAGAACCCTGTCATCATCAATAGATGAATAATAGCATTCATGGTCGTTCTGTTATTTTAGCAGTTAAAATCCATAAGAAACTAATCAGCCGACAAATATAAGACATTAATATTTTTAAAATATTGTAAAAGTAACTAAGGAGAGTTTGAATTCACAGAATAATAACAAATGTTAAATTCTAGAAATTTGGACCTTGTTTGTTTCATTTTCAAAAGTGAATAAGGTGTTTTCGTCTTCACAGTATTGCAATAATTATCATTCTGTTGACTTTTTTTTTTCTTCTCCCCAGACAAAAAGATGAAAGACAAATAACCTCAGGATGACTTTTCACACAGAATTTCCCTTAAGTTAAAGAGAAATCATTCTAAAGCCCGTGAATTAACTTTCAGATGAAAGATGTAATTGGAAAGAAGTGACCATCCTTACCTCAGTTAGTTGCTAGTGACTTACTTTTATAATACCATACTATTTCTGGGGAAATTTTTCTCTGGAAAAAATATTATTGTTCTAGTAACAAGGTTCACTCATAGAAACCTTCAACATTCCCTGAATGTTTTCTATAATTTCTTATTGTGAGTGAGATTATAATGCATTTAATATACTTTTATGGCAACAATCTTCATATTTCCATACTAGTAATATTTACATATTCACAGAATGTTAGGGGTTGGAAGGGACCTCAAAAGATCATCTAGTCCAGCCCACCTGTCAGAGCAGGAGTAACATTTAAATGTTACTTAATTCTATTTTACTGTTTGAGACATTTAAAAATATATTTTTGCACAATTATTCAAAAATAGAATCCTAAAAACTGGATTAATTGTAAAAGATAGCAATATAAAAAAAAAAGTTCCATTTACATTATTAATATACATCACTAAGTTGATTAAAATTGCACCATGACAGTAGAAATGCAATAAGCCATGTGTAATGACATTTTAAATTCTCCAAATTTCTTTATTGAGGCTAAATGAATACAGAGACAACATACAGATTTAATTAGGCCCTGAGCTTGCTAAGACTTATGCATGTTTCTAACTTTGTGACAGTAGCTCCCATTCTCTTAAATATACTTGTTGTTAGCAAAACATTAAAAAGAGATAAAAGCTTTGGCAGGATGAAAGATTAGAAACTGACCAGCTTCCTTGAGACATTCAATCCCAGTTTTTTCTTTTGAAATGATGGCAAAATCGTCTGGTAAATAATAAGAATATTTTTTTTTTTCTCCGCCATATAAACTGGATATGATTTAGTGATGGAATGAAGAAAGTATAAAGTAACAATCTTGGAAAATACACTGAGCAGAGGTAAAGGACAAGGTGATAAAGTAAAGACCATAACAGGTACAGTAACCTCACAGTCACAATAGCAGAACAACACTTGGATCTTATATTCTTTGTGTAATAGTTTGTCTGAATATGAGTATATTTCCTTTTGTTGTAATAATTTCAATCTGTTAGCAGTAACTATTTATGATTCTGGAAATAAATAATTTTGGGGACAGAAGTCATGCGTGTAGAGGAAAAATTTTATGGGAAGTGTGAAGGAGTTATCTAACTTGAAATAAAAGCAGCCTTGGATTCCTTTTATATTAAAAGAAAGGATGAACTTTTTTCACGTTTTACATTGAAAAGTTCAGGCTAATTTGTCTCCTGATATACATGCTTCTGTTCTGTATCTAACACTAGGTGGGATAAAACCGTAACAGAAAGAGGGGAAAAAAGACATCAACATAGTACTGCTGAAGATAAAAACCCCTGGTGGCCACTGAATGAACACAGATGGTTTCTAATCTCCAGCTTCTCATATTAAATCGTTTTGCTCTCTTCAAAGTAGTTACTTGGTCTAGCATGCGTGTTTTGCTGAATGGGACTCAATGTGTCTATTGTAAAGTGGTATTCTTGTAAGAAAATCACCTTTAACTTGAAACTGTATTAATTGATGCACAGGAGCGTGACCTTTCCTTACTCTCTGATCCACTGTGATTGCACACGAACACTACTCACCTTTGTGCATGGGCTCTCGTTCTAAGAGGATTTTAGTGCCTTTAGAAGCTGTTGAAAGTGTAAGCAGAACCAGGTAATTGCTCAGCTATCTGTTTGAGAGAAAGGAAATACAGAGCATGAGATAATTTTGTCAGAAAGACGACCAGTAGCTATCAAAAGCTTTTCCTCTCTTTTGTCCCAGCTACTTTCTGTTCAATGTAAGGCTAGAAAATACCTTCACTATAAATTAGTAGGTATGGTCTACCTATAAAGAGTCTTTTAGCTCTTGGGACTTCTCTATTATATCACTGTTACACCCCTATATTAGAATGAATCTTTAAAAACGCCTAGCAAATATCTAGTGAAAATCACTGTAAACCAAGGTCTAAAGTATGCAGTAGGAAACTTATTTACAGAGTGTT
>NW_008618620.1:8474-11988 GCF_000691845.1 Merops nubicus | reverse complement strand
ACAAGCTTGAAAATGTTAAATAATGTGATTTCTTTGTAAATCTTGTAGTGCTGCGTCTTTAATGATAATAACAGTTCCTGGAGACCAGTAATTATTTGAGAATGGCAGGTGAAGGTTTCTCTATATAAAAACGTATAAGCACACATAAATTAGTCTCTAACTTTCCTAACTGCAAGAAAGATCTTAAAATGTAATTTAGTTTCAAATTCTAGTCTCAAAATTCAAAAGATCAGAAAAACCATTTCCACTTTATTCACCACATAAATAAGGATGACTACACCCTGGCAGGCACTACCACAGAGCTTGGAGAAATACAGCAAAAGATGCTTCTACTCCTCTTTGGAAAACAGACATCTGTAGATCAGTGGCAGTGATGTCTCCTAGGCTGCCCGGGGCATCTGGTTTTGCTCTGGACTATTAGACCCTCACACACTTCTCCTGATATTGCCCTCAGAAGCCCAAGTCTTTGGCAAAGAGAGAAGTAAGAAGGTTATGGCTTTAACCAACTGGGTCCTGACACTCACAAGAGCTACTTGTGTACTCGTGTCTTAAGGTATCCCCAGAGAGATGGATTTCTGAGTTATTGGGTTTGATAAATGCTGTATGCCTATATGAAAGTCAGAAGTCTGGGCAACTGAAGTGTATTTAATTCTGCACTATTAAATCCCCAAACTAGACAGCATTATCTAAGAAATTCTTGATACCTGGGCAATTGACTTATCATTATTAAGGCTCTACCTAACAATTACATTTTGAATAGCTTGTCAAATTTGAAACACGTAGTTTCATCTTCATCAGTTTCCATGGGTTTTCTGGTTTGCTTTATTAAATATATATATATATTTAGAGGTTTTTTTTTTTTTTTTTATAAAGTTTCTTTAATAGACAGACTTTTATCATTAAGCTAAAAGTTGTCATAGGCAACGTATTCATGTTTTGTGAATGTCACATTTTGAGAGTATTTTCCTTCACCTACAGAAAATTTAAACAAAAATATATCTTAATGCTCCTGAAAAATGTAGTGTTTTGATGTAAAGAGTTCTTTACTTCTTTTTTTTTTTTTTCTTTTTTTCCCCAAAATTATTCGAACTTTGACAAAATGTCCCTGAAACTGCATGGAGTTTTATCTGTAACTTGGCGAAAACAGCCTATATGTGATAATATCAAATGGCTGAAAACCTTAATATTTGTATCTCCTTTACTTTCAACACATCTGGTCACATGTTGATGCTCATATTCTAATTATTTTAAATGTTAATGAGAAATATCTGCAGCATCATCAAGTAGAAGATGTTATCATTGAGAAAATACGCTGATTTTACATTAATAACCACTTTCTTCAAAATATTCTAGTTTTGACCAGTAGGAAAAAGAATTAATAATATTCAACAAAAAGCTGAGTTCAGCACATAGAAAGTCCTCAAGCTACTGTTGATAAATGAAGCATTATTAAAAAATTAAAGCTATGTGGTACTTGCTTCATGGTGCCTCGGATCATCTGTTTTGCAGCTGTCAGCATGAATATTAATAGTGCTAATAATTTCGTGATGGTTCTAGAAGTAATTACACTAAGAAATAAGAATTTAAAAAAAAAAAAAATACACCAAACCTCAAATTATTTATTTATTAGTGCTGTGGTTTGGGGTCAGGGCAGCTCCCAGAACCGTAACAGATGCTCTCTGTTAACCCCCTCCCCCCACACACAAAAGGGAAAGAAAAAGGGAATAAGAGAGAGTTATTGATTAGAAAAGAAAAGTAAACAGCTTTAATACTACCACTAATAATAATAGAAACAATGAAAATAAAATAGACTACGTACAAATATATACACAGTTAGTACTGAACCCAGCTCCCCTCTGATGGCAACACGTCACTCTCACCCCCGGCTGGGGAGCAGCCCCTGGGGAGAGGGTCCCAGGCTGGACTCAGCCACAGACAGCAACTGGGTGCAGGAGCTGGATTCTGGAACTCAGTTCAGGAACACAGGGCTCGGGATCAAAGGCAGGATGGATGGAGTCCTCCTCAGATGTGGCCACTGCAGCAGAAGGAGCCAGCAGCCCAGCAGCAACAGACAGAAGAGAGAGAGAATGACGAAAGGGCTGCCCCTCCTGATCCTTCAGCTTTACTGGCTATGCCGGCTGTGGGATGGAACACCCCACTGGTGAATCTTGGGGTCAGTTATCCTGCCCGCTCCTCCTCGCAGGAGTGGGGTGCTCTCTACCCGCTCCGTGTGGGATCCAAGCTCAGCAGTGGCCTTGGTCTGCACACCAGTCCCTGGCAGTAACTCTAAACATGAAGTCTTATCCCTGCTAAAACCAGATAGTTTACGAAAACACTGCTAACTTCAGACAGAGCAGTTAATTAGAAGAGCTTTAGCTAAAAAGTTAAAGTTATTGAACAGAACCAGCTCTATTTTACCCCAAACCAGGACAATTAGTTATTATTGTTGCCTGTGCTTAATTTTCAGGAAGGAAAAATATGCTAATGTCACAGAAATTTTTCTCCCTAGGTTTCCATTTAGCATTTATTTTGGATTATTTTGTTTTGTTTTCCTCTCAGAAGTGTGGTGGATTTCAACACACTGGAAACTAAATAGCTCTCTAAAGGTCACTTAATAACATTGAGGTGGTCTTACTTTTGGTCTTTTGTCTGATTTATTTATTTGTATGCTTGCCAGAAAAGAAGAAGAAAAGCAAAAAAAATCTCTGTTCGGTGAGTTAAATTAAGCTACTTCCACATAAAATGTTTTAATTTTTTTGAGACTGGTCAATGCGAACATGTTGTTCTATCACAATGTCTTATCAGCGTAATTCAAACAGTAACATGACAATATATACTTCTCAGAGATGAAATTATAGAATATAGTGTTGATATTGATTTGGAGAGCTGATTTTGTAAAACCTTGCCTAACTTAGATCATGCAGGCAGTGAGCTTGTTTATCCTTTAAGAGACTTCTGACAAATAACAGAATTTAACACACAAAACTACTGTATCTTCAAGAATTCTTATTATATTTTTGCTTCCGCTTGCCCTTTAAAATTTTTTGCCTGCTCACCATCCTTTCCCCTTTCATTCTCCTTTTAACTTTCCTGATGGAAAAGATCGTTTAATGGAAAACAGGAAATTACAAAACACTTTTCAAAGCTGTAAGGTCTATGTGTTTTGCACCTGGCCTTTTTCCAAGCCTTGCCATCTTCTGTATGTCAATTTAAACATGTATCTATATGTTGAAAATGGGAGTAATGTTACTTCTCACATTGTAAAGAAGCTTGAGACTTACTGATGTATATAATATATGTCTGGTTATAATTTGTGCAGTTTCCTATGCAGAATCTCTCAGGAACATTACATAGGTTTCTGTTACATTTTTAGGAAGGAAGAGGAAGAGAAATGGATGACTGAAATGCTGGGGTTTGAACCCCGAGCCCTGAATTAAGGTTGACATATGGGTGATTCCCACAGCCCTTCATACAGAGGTGGTGAGTTTGCCTTAGAGCTTCCCCCCAGGATGCG
>NW_008618620.1:3939-8350 GCF_000691845.1 Merops nubicus | reverse complement strand
GCACTCCCCAGAGCTTCCTGGTTCAGGGCAGACCTCTTGACTCTCCCTGGAGCTGGGCCACAGACTGCTTAGACCTTTGCGAACACTGATGAGGTGAGAGTTGCCATGTGGGCACCTTTTTCTTATGTATTTAACTTACTGGTCTGGCTGTTTCCCATGCCAGCTATGGGAAACCTCAGGTCTCTGTTTGTATCACCTGTTGTGGGCCGAGTTGCATCTTTTGTGGGATCATTGGGGGTGGCATCAATTATGTCCCAGCTGATTGATCTGTTTGTACCCCCACTGATCATTCATGCAACGTCCTTTTTGCTTACAATACAGTCTGTGTATGGGTTCATCTTCCTGCTGGCTGTATAATTTTTGTTGGGTCTGGTCATTGGCAGAACAATAACCTATTGCAGTCTTTCTTCAATTTTAATGGGGAAAGAGACTACAAAGTATGGAGCAACTATGGTGGGACATCCTGTTCCTACTTTGTCAGTCTGAAAATGCTCAACTCTTGCAAGCACTGGCTTCCTTCCAAACAGTTTATGACTTTTGCTGTTTTTTAAACCTCTAAAGAAATCATTTTGTTCTCAGGAAATGGCAGTGTTACAAAAATCTTTTATTTAGAGGCTTATTTATTTATAAAAGGTTCTTTTATTTAATATATATAGATTGAAAGTATATAAAAAAGATTTTCTGGCAGGTGAGTAAAAGGAAGTAGATTTAAAAATAAAGTTTAATATAGAGACCTGTAAGTTCTCAATTGCAGGGTACACTTAGTGTCATAGAAACCATGTGGCTAGCATGTGAAGTCCAGTTATGTTTAGGACAGTGGTTTTGATCTACAGAACACTTCATAGCTTTTCTGAAATGCTGTTGTTATCCTTTGCCACCTCTTAGTTAGTAAAACATATTTGAGTAATCTCACTCCAGTTACACTGGGAGAATTTTGTTTTATGCCATTTGCTAGAAAGTTTTTGAAATAATTCTCTTTTCTTGCATCCCAAAATTCCATATAGACTAGGCTGTTTAGTGTTGTTTGATATGCTGTGAAGCTCACCTGTTAAAATAATAAAACCCCAAATATTCCAGAAAGCATTTGAAAACAGGGAGATGAAAACAAGTAACTATATGAGCTCTGAGTAGATGTTAATATTCATAGTATAAAGCTGCTTGATGCTCACAGCACTTTAGAAAATCAGAGTTCTTATATTCTTTTTTCTTTATTTATTTTTGTGGGAGGAATAATCTTTATCTCCTTATAGCTCAGCTACATAAAACTAAGTGTTAGGTCACAGACAGCTGAACCTGGCCTATGGTAGTATTGGAAGTAGTGGATGGTGGTAGTATATGGTAGTATTGGACAGTAGTGTCAGATATCTATGTAGAATAAGATCAGACCAACAACTGAGGACTACTAGTGATTCCACAATCCAAATACTCTTCAGAAACACTTTCTTACTGAGTGGCTCCTGGCTGCTAGTCATGATATATCCATATATTTAGATGTGGGTATAGGTGTCTAAAAATGTTCTTGTGTGTTACTGAAATTATTTAGAAGTTTACAATTTCTGTACAACACCTGGTGATGCTCATCTTGCTCCTCTGTAACATAAAATACAATCTTAGCACAGTATCACCTTTTGGGTGGCTACTTTGGTAAGTGAGTCTGGAATACTTATTTTCCTCATTGAATAATTTTGTAGAAAATGTAATTTCAAACAGCATGAAGCTATATGTGAAAAGAAGCATTAAAATAATACTAAGATAGTATGTTGTATTAAATCTAAGGAGGGGGAGGGAAAAAAAAAATATTTTAAAGGATTTAATACCTAGTAGAGCTCTGTGATCCTTAAGTCAAAATAAAACAGAAGAGAAGATAGGCTTACATGCATGAGTTAATCACAGAACAAATGTGTGGCATAAATAAGATTTAGTTTATTCCTGGCATTGATTACAATATAGCAAAAGAAACTTTCATCTGAATCATTTCAAAGAAAGAGATAAAAGCATTAATGAAATCATCCAAGACTTTAATGCTAAAATTTTATATGGAATTCTCATTGTGAGAAATTCTGATCTTTATATTCAGGAAAGATATGATCAAACTGAACTGGAGGGGAAAAAAAGCCAATGGAGAGACCTTGTTTTGTGAGCATAAACACAATATACAATCATGATTTGTTAACATAATAATAGAAACTTAAAAGAAACACAATTTTCTAGCTAGATGAATAATTATTTTAAACGTCTAAAAAAGCAAAAAAAAAAAAATTAACTAGAAGAAAATGTTGGTACATCAAATGTCTAATTAACAAGGAATATTAGATTAATATGGAAGAGTTGTAAATTAATATGGAAATAAATACAGAAACCTACAATTTGAAAGCTGAAGTTCTAACTTTGAAGTAGCTTCTACTAAGTGTTGGATAGTTACAAATTTTAATTAGTTTGAAGTGTATATGAAGAATTGTTTAATATGATTTTATGGCAAAACAATGTTTTTCTTGTTGTCCTGTAAAGACTCTTTGTGGAATCGTGATTTGCAGAGCAGGATGGCATGTTTTGCTGAGCATGAAAAAAAACAGTGTAGTCAGTGAGATTCTTGTAAGCCTGAGAAAATTCACAAAAGTATCTATGAAATAGCAAATGTTTATAGCTAGTGGATTCTGTTGGCTTCTCACCCAGACAAGTTTGTAAACATCGGCAAAACTTTCGCATAACAACTTTGTGAACTATGCAAAGCTGGCAGAGCGTGTGGACAGCGTATGGACAATAACTATCATCCAATCTGTAGCTCAGTTTAGGCGTGTGAACAGGCTCGTTAACCTGTGGGGTTCGGGGGGCTGTCTCTTGTTGACTATAAAAGGCTGTAATACTTTGCAATAAAGGGATTTGACTGCCAACCCCCTGGAGTGCTTCTCTTCTCTCCAGAGCTCCTTCCCGACAACTCTTACTGCATATATTCATATGAAACAACATTTTCCAAAGTTTTATAACTTTCCCTACATTGGCTAGAGGGAATTTACAGAAAATCATTAGAAACTAATTTCTTAGTGTCTCTTTCCTCTTTAAGAAGCCAGTGGGGGGAGAAAGGTTGAGTTTATAAACTCTGATTTACTTCAAGCTGATGTATCTTTGTCAGGAACATATTAATCCTCTTTAAGTTTACAGAATGCTGAAGCAGTTTTGAGTCATAGTTATAAATTCATATATGTCTTAGTATAAAGGTAAAACTGTCAGAATAAATTAGAGTAATAGATCAAAATAACATCTTTTTGTCTTAAGAAAACTCGTTTAACAACACCAACAAAGTAAAAAAAAGGTGTCTTGTATGAAAATAGTGAATACTTTTAAAACTAAAAGCCTTTGACAACATTCTAAGGAAGATTTCTGCCTCAGGTTAAAAAAAATTATGTAAAGCAATTAAAAAAAGTATACGGATTAGTTATTTGTAGCTTTAAGCAAAAGCTATATGCTTTTCCAGAGTCAGTAAAACTGATTTCAATTTGAGTAAAAGGCCAGAAAATAGAAAACAGAGAATAATTAACATTAGACAGTGTTTATATGAATTAATTCTCTCTCTGTGCATATATATAAATGAGAGAAGAATATAAAGGAAAATATATTCGTTTAACTAGATATTGATTCTTTTTCATAAGGTGTTTCAAGGAGAGAACAGTTCATCCCTCATGATAACGTGTTTGCTGTTCCTTTGCAGCCTTCCAGATCTACATGTACTCGTCACTGACATATCTGAGATTAGCTGAAAATGTTTTTTTGCAGTAAAAAGGCAGTTCAGCTCTCACAAGGCAACTCCTGTAGGCTCTGGGAATTGCATTGTAAAAATTACCAAGAGTAAATCTGGAAAATCAGGAACAATAAGACTGCAGCAACATCTTTTTTTACCAAGTTGCAGGAGGTATTCATGCTGGATCTGGGAATAACTGTCAAGAGAAATCAAAGATGATGAAATTATAAAATATCTGTGATTTCCCCAACAGAACTGTAACTGAGTATTCATGATGCTTTGTTTAACTAACCTGGAATCATATTAAGTTCTGATCTCGGTTGCCTTCTCCATGAACTGTACATAACTATTAATATTGCATCACTAGACATAATTTCAGGGTTCATAAATTATTATTATAATGTTGCTAATAGAATTACTATGAGAAAACAGTCGTGCCAAAACCAGCAGAGTTGTTCCCCTGTTGATCCACTATGTGATCCACTATGCTGTGATAAATCTAAGGTAAATCTGCAAGGTCATGCAGTGGTTATCAATATCCATTGATTTGAGCTTCTGAGTCTTTGTATCTGGACTTGGCATCTACCATTTTATTCAAACTTGGCAAAAGGTAAACCATAACCATACTTATTATCTAGTTTAGGCATAGAATTGCACAACACTTCTGTCCTTTCC
>NW_008618620.1:0-3920 GCF_000691845.1 Merops nubicus | reverse complement strand
AAGGCTTCATAGCACTCAGCAAAATGAAGCTTGTTAAAATAGAAGAGAAAAGGCTGTTCCTGAAATTCTACTTCCACCATAAACTTAAATAATCTAAATTTCTCTTGTTGCTGGCCTTCAACAGAGAGTAGGGTTTCATTATAGTGCAGTGGAGTAGGTGTGCATGTATAGTTCATTAAAGGTGAAAGATAGTTGGTCATGCTTTTCCTTGTTCGTTGACATATGAGGAGTCATGAATAAGGATATGGGTATCAGTTGTTACAGTATGCAGCTGAACTGTGATGGCTTAAACCCTCATAAACAGGACTCAACAGAAATTATTTTCTGATGCCTCAACATCCTACGTGAGCTTTTCAACTACTGTTGAAGTAAGACACATTTAAGGATGCACCAAAAACAGACTAGGATCTTTCACATTGTCACATGCAAATTCTGAGGTGGCAGGCTGTAATTAATAGATGAAGGCAAGTAAGAGATGACTTCTCAACATCTCCCTGCTCAACTGGTTCAACTTTACTAAGTGATAATGCAATCAAGGGTGAAAAGTTCTGGTACAGGACAGAACATGGATAAATGTTTCCCAGACCAACAGAAACAAATGATTAAGCTGGATAAGTCATAGGCACGACTGCAAGAATGGCAGGATAGCTGGTACTAGGCCTGAGTCAGGGGTCAGGGAGAAAGGGAAGACATCAGTGATACAGACAAGTTACTACTGCAGCCTGGTTCACCTCAAAGAACTTGTATTAAGTGGAAATTCAGTGCAGTACAATTTGAATTTTCCTAATAATAAAAAAACATGTTATGGTTTTTATAACCGTGGTAACCATGTCCAAAACCAGATAAAAACCTTGAAAAATGTCATTCTAACATTTGTTGAAAGTTAACTGAACTCATGTGAACCTGGTTGCAGGGTGAACAAACATAATGGTACTCTGGTTGAGGTGCAAGTTTCATGATAGATGAACTTTGGATGGCAAGCTTCCTAGTGGGAGTTATTGAAAAAAGATAAAAGGGTTATTTTTATGTGCAGATAGACTTTGGGCTACAAAATAGAAAAGATAGAACTGGCAAAATAAGTCCAGGAGATTTATTCAATCTCTTTATAGGCCACTGGACTATATGGCTTTCACCTTTGTTTGAAAATATATACTGGAAGCATTCAGGCCCTGGAATATCAAGGGATTTCTGAACACAAATGGTTTTCCTGAGCCATGTACCCCAAATATTCATTCTGCATTTGCAAGGTGAGCCACATTCATCAGACTGACAGCCTCATAGAAATTCTGTACTTGTCTATAGTTTATTTTTTTTTTTCATTTGTTTTGTTTTGCAGATGTTGGGGTTTTTTGGTAGTCTGTTTTTTTTTTTTTTTTTATTGGTTGCAGGGTTTTTATTTTCTTAGTATAATAATGGAACTAGCATCATTGTATCATTTGAATAATACAGTAGAAAGCTCTAAATGAATTTGTCATGTTTTCTACAAATGACTTCAGACACATAGGAAGGTAATCGGGCCTTGTGGCTTAATGCATGAGAAAGGAGAGAGAAACTTAAGTAAGATATGTCTCAAAAGAAGCAATTAGATGAAGCGGACATAGTGTTCTTATAATCCTATAAGGGACAGTATACATCTTATCTGAGTCGATGCTGGCTGCCAATAACTTTAACACAAGACTCCTTGTAGCAAAAAAAAAAAAAGTTTGCCAAAGCCAACTTTCTTGGTACCTTGCTCCAAGAACAAATTTTGCTGACTTGCTTTTTGTTTTTTAAATGAATGATATAACCCTTCAGTTTGTTCTGTATTAATTTTTCAAAGATGAATACTGTAACTGATATTAAAAAATATTTTTAAAATGAATGCAAAATAGTATTTTGATACTGAGGTTTGCGTGCTAGATCACATAGTGAAAAATATATGGAAAGGAAATGAAGAAAAGATTTTTTTCTTCTATTTCTAACTTTGGAATTAATCACAAATATACCCTTAGCACTGTGAGATCTTTTCAGGTCCTTCTAAAAAGGAGGTCTCCTATATCATGGGAACAGGAGAATTTATAAATACTGGCTAATTAATGCCTATTACAAACAAAACACTAAACCTTACTCCTTGATAATTAACCCTAGGAAGGAAGTAGAAACAACAAGCAAAGGAAAGCAAAACAATCAGCATTATATGCTCCTATAGCATACAAAAATCTTGGCAGAAAAAGACCTCTGGAGGTCAGTAAGCCCAGTCTGTGCCTGAGGTGGGACAGAAGATCAGATTTCTTACAGTGTGCTAGAGAGATAAAGTGTAGTCAGGAAAAGATAAAAGTGATTTCATTAGTGTGTATGGACATATAGATTATAAACCCACAAAATGCCAGTGTACTACTGTTAGGAATCATAGGATTATCATCCAAATCCTTCATAGCCACTTTACAATCTTGTTTCAGATTTTTAAACATTTCTTAGTTTACTATCTTTCGGAATAAAAAAGCAAAATTAAGCTATTTATGATGGTCATTAGATATAACTGAAATGTAAGTGAATGATTTCCATTGGTGGTTGCTACTGGCAAACAAATATTTTGCTTAGGTTTTCTCAAAAGAACATAAACATTTACCAACACTGAAAGTCTGTTAGAGTTCCAAAGTTTCTAAATTATGAGAATGAATTTAAAAAAACAAAAAAAAAACCAAACTTTGAATAGAAAATTATCACATAAAGAGTCACTAAAACAAACATGAAGAAAGAACTAATGAAACGCATAATTATCTTTGTGAACTACACTCAAGTTTGGTTCAAAGTTTTAGTTTATAAAAACATGACTTGATATTTTAAGTTGAAAATCACAAAAGCCTAGAACTCTCTATCCTTGTCCGTTTTCTCTCTTTCATCATGTGCGTTTGTTTGCATAATATAGAAGAGCAGCAGGGCAGAGTAATTACAGCAATCAGTCTCTGAACACATTAATCTGCTCTAAACTGCAGGGAGTAAATGATGCAGAAAGAAACCCAGCAGAGAAATATTTCTTTTGTTTGTGGCAAATCTCATACCAGGTTTAAATCATGCAAGGGCAACTTGTAATTTATTTCATGGTTGCCTAGCTATTAGCAATTAAAATACCTGGTAAAAATGTTTGATTTGAAGAAGCTTATAAAACATTTAGTTTATGCTAGTTAATGAACATGCTATTGTAAACAATAACAAAGACTCTTCTTTGTTTACTCATATGGAGAATAATTCTTGTTAATCACTATACTCTTCCAATAGACTATAACTAAAGGTTTCCAATAAGAAATAAGATTTTTATTTTCCCTTTCATTCTTGTTCTTTTTTTCATTCTTACTCTCAGTTCTTCCACCTACTCTCCATAACAATTTCCAGTCACCAAGAGCAAAATTAAATTCATTTGGGGAAAAAAAAATAATCAAACTCATATACAGAGATGAAATATTGTACCACTTTCATATCCAGCTAATGGAATTTCAATGAATTTTCAGTGAAAAAGAGTAAGTGTGGGGGTTTGGTTTTGTTTAGATTTTAATTCCCTCTTTTTCTTTTAAAATTATTAATTTTATTTGAATTGATTTTCATTACACCTGAAAAAAAAAGAGATCACAGGAGAAGGAAAAACATTTTATGTCAGAGTTAGAAATATACACTCTCCATCATTTTTCCTAGATTGTGGCAAACAGAAGAGGTGTCTGAGGTCTGGAGGAAAGCCAGTGTCGCTCCAGTCTTCAAAGAGGGGCAGAAGGAAGATCTGGGAAACCACAGACCAGTCAGCCTCACCTCCATCCTGGGAAAAATGATGGAGGCTCATTCTGGAGGTCCTCTCTGAGCACAAGGAAGAGAAGAAGGTTATCAGGACTAGTCAGCATGGATGTACCAAGGGAAAGCCATGATGACTAGTCTGATAGCATTCTATGATG
>NW_008618619.1:0-2647 GCF_000691845.1 Merops nubicus | reverse complement strand
CCATCATCTGACAGAGCTCCAAATTACTCTACGAAGTAAGCCAAAGCTATTTTCTAGTTGTAAAATAAATGCTACTTCAGAAAATGTGAGGCTTTAATCACAACAGCCCATTGAACTTATTTAGTTGATGGATGGAGGAGATGATTTGATCATTTGGTGTAGACACACTCAGAGAAGATACATAGTCTATAAAGGGGAAGTTCTGCATTTTTGCTGAAAAAGGAAAAAAAACAAAGATCAAAGAACTAAAAGATGAAACCAGACATATTTCACCTTGAAATTAGATGCCATTTCCCAGCACTGATAGTGATTAGACATTGGATTACTGGAAAAGGTGATGGCTTTGTCAGTCTGGTTGCATCTCATTTGGGGCATTGAAATGAGACACCTCATAGGGAAGCAATTGTCCTTAGCTCTGTGTCCATGGGGAGACAAGAGTACTTCTAGAGAGCAGCTTAGACTTGAAGTAGCCTGAACTATTCTCTACAAGTGCCTTTTGCTAATTGTAAGGAGAGCTCTGGTCTGAGATCATGCAGGCAACCCCACTGGAGGTCTCACTTAGGCTGGAACAAAACCAATCCAGGACCTAATTTGTTCTTTTTCAGCAAAAATACTTTTCTATCAAAAAAGATAATGTTTCTCAAAGGCTACTTGGCCTTGCTTCCACCCTCTGTAGGCTTCCTTTTGCTGTTGGAGCTTGTTCATGAGCTCCTTGTTCATCCACACAGACCTTTTGGTATTCTTGCCTAACTTTCTCTTTGTTGAGATGCATCACTCCTGAGCTTGGAGAAGGTGAGCCTTGAATATTAACCAACTTTTTTGGGGCCTTCTTCCCTGCAGAGCTTTAACCCACATTTCTCTACCAAGCAGATCCCTGAAGAGGCTAAAAACTGCTCTCCTGAAATCCAAGGTAGTGAGCTTACTACACACCCTCCTCACTACCATAAAGATCTTGAATTCCACCATTTCATGGTCACTGCAGCCAAGTCTGACTTCACACTCTCCACCAGCTCCTCCTTGTTGTTGAAAATAAGATCCATCGTAGCACCTCTCCTCATTGGCTCCTCTAGCACATTGAGAAGGAAGTTGCCACAAATGCATTCCAGGAACCTTCTAGATTGGTTATGCCTTGTCCCTCCATTCTGCTGACCCAATATAGAATGATGTTACCATTACCAGGCAGACCAGCAGCCAAACTCCTCCCTCCACTACCACATCACACACCAGAGATCCAAAGTGCCAGACAAGCAGAGGGAGGAACAAGTCAATGCACTCACTTGCAGCATCTTGTGTGCAGGAGGGAGCAAGCTGGGTCAGGAACCATGCCATGGGAGATGGAACCAGCCAGCCAGACAAGGAGTCCACTCATGTAGCAGCTTCCCAGAGACTCATCATCTCACCCCACCATCCTGAGAATCCCATGAAGAGTCAGGGAGCCCCTTTCAATAGCCAGAATCCCCACACAGGACAAGCACTGCATAAACCCAACTCCACTGCAAGCAGTGTCAGCTATTATAGAGGTGGCTTCTTGCCCCACCTCCAAGTTAGTGTGGAAAGTGGGGGCACCTGGTGGTGATCTCCTAATCGATTCCCACCCAAGGCTGGCCAGTACCTGGGTGAAAACCAATCAGGAGGGTCTTTCTTGCCTGGTTGTGGACATCATCCATATGCCAACCCTCATTCGGGGCTGGGAGTTTAACCCCCAGTACTTCACCCTCCAACAGATATCAGGGTGGCTGAAATCCCCCATGAGGACCAGGGCTTGTGAAGGTGCTCCTATCTGTCTACAGAGAGCCTCGTCCATGCAATCTTCCTTGGTCAGGTGGCCTCTAGCAGACTTTCACTATATTTGCTTGTCCCTGCTCTCCCTTTAATTCTGGAGGTATTGAAGATAAGCCCTCGATGAAGCTGACTTATGGAATTCCTTTGTGCTGCTCTTTAGGTGCTCTCCTGCTGAGCTGTGATCCCCCTGAGGTCTCTGGTCATCTATTGCTGGCACTGTAGGATGGATTGAGATTCCCCCTCACCCAATAACTTTACTTTAAAGCCCTCTTCACCAGCTTGGCAAGCCGATGAACAAAGATGTTCTTCCCCACCTCTGATGGACCCCCTCCAGTGGACCAGGTTTCTCAAGTCCCATGTCTAAGTAGCTGATCCCCTGGTTGTGGCACCAGCCTTCTAACCATTTGTTCATTCACCAGATTCAACTGGCCCTTTTCAACTTCTTCCCTTTGACTGGGAGGATTGATGAAAAAGCTGCCTGGCTCCAGCATCCCTTACTGCTCTATAACCCTTCGTTGGTACTCCTCAGACTACTCCTGGCCCTATCAGTGGTGCCCATGTGAAACAACAGCAGTGGGCTGAAGGAGGCCACCCCAATATGAGCCCCTGGTGTGCAGCACACCCCTGTACAGACGTGTTCAGGTCAGCAGAGGGGTGCTCTGTACCTCTCAGAAGAAAGTCACCTTTTCTTAGCTGTGCTGGTTGCCACACAGGGAGCAGGTCAGGCGGCCTCGCTCAGCTCCAGCATGTCTCCTGACGTGACAGGCAGCCTGGCTGTAGCCATCAGCCACCATGTTCTCTCTCTAAGGAGAGCTGCCAAATCCTGGGGGATCTTTGGGCTCCTGTAATGGTTTGAAACCTGCTG
>NW_008618618.1:350-14840 GCF_000691845.1 Merops nubicus | reverse complement strand
CAGGAGAGAGGGACAAAGAAAGGTGCCTTCAGGAACACATCCCAGGTTAATTGCTGTGGCTGCACATAGTGACGCGGGGCAGGGAATGCAGTAGGAGAAGGGGAAGCAGTAACGGGGGCAAAGCCTGTCCTTGCAGCTATTAGTCCAGGGAGCTATGGAGCCACTACGCCTGGTGCAGTAAATGGACTTCCCTAACTTGTTCTGGTGCAGGCATTTCAGTAAAGGTTGGCAGGGTTAAGTGTACATAGCAGTCTGCTTAGCCTTGTAAATCCCTCACATGGAACCAATAGCTGCTAAAGTCAGCGTAGCCAACAGGGTGAAGAGCAACGTGCACTCCTACATTAAATGACTGGTTGAAATAGCAGTTTTGTTCATTCCTCCCCCAGATTAGTGGCTAAAAATACCACCACCCCTCAACAGTAAAAACAAATGTGCATAAAGCAAGGATAACGGTTTACAAAATGTACTGTGGTCCTTCTGACAAATAATTTAATTCCCAAACGTACAAGGTAGTGTGACTTTAGGTGGCAGAGCTCGTGGTCATTTAGTGTCTTTGTGTAAGCAAACCTACTGATGGTACCCAGCTCTGCTGCAGCAATCTGTAAGCAGGAAATACCAATGCAGCAACCAGTAGCATTTTGCCCAGAGCAACATCTGTGCTCCAAGCTGCTTACTCTAATACTAACCAGCACAAATCTGTTGATTTGATAACACAATGTCAAATGGTAAATCTGGATCAGCATTGCATGTATCCAAGATTAAGCGTTTGTGAGTCAAAGCCTTCAACTCCATTAAAAAAGAAATAGGCCTTAGTTCTAATCTTGGTGTAGTGGTGTTAGTGCAGTTACTTTGCTGATTTCACAGATGTTACATCATCTTCAGTAACTGAGATGACTGAGCTATGTCAGTCTGAGCTCTAACTCCCAGCAGCCACAGCTGTCAATTCATTTTTCCACCCAGTAAAGTTGTCCTTGTAATTGCTTAGGGAAGACTGGGGGTGCACAGAACTCCCCACAGCACTGCTGCCTGGCCTGGAAACCTCCTGTATGCTGACCAGGGGTTTGAAAAACATGGACCTGTCTGCAGACTAACTGAGAAACGTTGAACAAAGGCTAGTAAACAGGTCGAGTTGAAACATCCACATTTAAATAGGAATTTTATTGCTAAATTAATAATGAGAACATATAGGAAAAGCAGCAGTTAAGATAGGGAGTGCACAAGAACATGAACAATCTGGAGGGGGAAACATTTGCTTCATGCTACTGTCCATGACTTAAAGCGTATCTATCTTAGTCTGATCATGAGGAACACAGTGTGAATTTTCACCTTTACTCAGCTTGCTTAGCTGGCTCTACCACCTATTGAATCTCCACTGAAGAACAAACCAAATGAAGCCAGTGTTGTGTGCTGTTCAGGGTAGCTCCATCTAGACGCTGCTCAGCACGTGCTTCAGCCCTGCACAACGTGTCTGTGCCAAAAGTCAGCGCAGTTCCTCTGCACATAAACACATCCCACCCTCTCCTCTCCAGTTCATGAGCCTCCACCCACTCTCTAGCAGAGGCTGGCTCCCTAGCCCACCATATTCAAGCCAAAGAAGCCCATAGCTACGTTTTCATGTGTCACTGAGAATTTGGGAGGGGGCTCTGGTTCATCTCTTTAACGTGGTCAGACTCCTCAGAAGGCTGAGAGTTTCCACCCTGCTCTGTGGGAGCCTGGCTCCATCTAGCTGTCCATAACTGAGAGTCTAAAAGTAGCTGGTCACAGATGAGCACACAGACCCGTGACCTCTGCCAGCACTGACATTTAATTCTGAACAGACTGTCACTGCCACACAACAGATTTAGTCATCCTTCACTGACGGCGTACGCTGCCAACGCCAGTGGCACTGCAGTGGCTGTGGAGCTCCCACAGCCTTGGGGAAGCCAATACTGGGCCCCAGGGAGGAAAGCTCGTGCTCGGGTGCTGTGGAGGCACAACAGGAATCAGCATCATGAATAGCACTGTTCAGGACTAGCACTTCAATCTGCTTTGAGAATTATCTTGCCCCAGCCACTGCCTGTTCTGTACAAATCTGCTTTCTACCTTCTAAATGCCTGTGCTACCAGGACAGGAAAGTAGCTCATAATCTTTATACAAAAGCAGCCTATTGATACCTAGATGGAACTGGAATCTTCAGCTTCAATTTGCAATTTTTTTTCCCCCTTGAGAATGCGTAAGGATCTTCAGCTTCAATTTGCAATTTTTTTCCCCCTTGAGAATGGGTAAGGGTTTTGTTGTTTTGGTTTGTTTTGTTTTGTTTTTTAACATACTCACTTCAATTTGAACTTAGAAAAAAAAATAAATTCATTTCTTGCTTTGTATTCAACCCAGGAGTGTTTATCAATCAACAGAACCTTTATCTTACATACTTCACTTAAACTGGAGACCTGGATACAGTTGTTTCCTGAAAGCTAAAGAGACATGTTCCCCTGCTTGGTCAAAACCTCTTAAAAACAAAAGAACAACTCACACAGCAAAATTCTGAACTTAAAATAGATTACTAGCTGATTCACTTTATTCTACTCTTTCATAATCATTATGAAATTGAAAAGAAATCACAGTGATGTTCAATTGTTCTATTCTCCCCTGCCCCTGACAAGCTAAACATCACAGGGGGAGAAGAGGCATTCTGCAGAACTAAGGAGATGATTGCAAAGCACAAACTGAACAGCCACGCAGACCTGTCATCAGCTGCCAGGTTATCTCAAGGCTTAAAAAGGGGAGAAGTGTTTGCTCACTTCAGTTCCAAACAGTCACCACCTCTTGCTGATCTCAGGGGTACCAGGCCCCTAAGAGAACGTCCACAGTGTACTCCAGTTTCTTTTGGTTTGGACTAGCAATAGGAAACTTGCTTTAGGCCTCTTCTGAATCTCCAACAAGTCCTTCCAGCACACAGCACTGGCAGAACACACACAGCTTGCACTGTAAAGGACAGGCATGCACACTGGCATGCTGCTCTGAGCCAGTTTCTTGAAAGAAGTTTACATTCCCTGGATTAGGCCCACTCTTAGTAATGCAGCCAAGATTATACATGTGTCTGTTTACTTCTGGAGATTTCAGTTTGTTGGATTGGTCCTAAGAGTCATAAGAGCTTAGTGCTTTCCCAGCTGCAACCCAGACTCTTGCCTGAGACCTCTGTTGCTTAAGTATGTGGGATAGAGCCAAGAGAGCTTTAAGATGAAAAGTGTTAGGGCTTGATCTAAATTCATATGGGTGCAAGTTCTCATCTATTTTCATCTTTCCTAGCTTACCTGAAACCCCAGGAACCTTAAGGAAATTAACCTACTTCTGAATGAAAGCATAAGAAAGACTTCACATATTAAATCAGTACGAATACAGGAAGCTGAAAGTGGAAGTATAAAAATAAGTCCTCTTACTATAAAGAACTCAGGCACCCTGCCTCTTTTACCTGAATAAGAAAGCATGTGCATTTCTTCAGAGCTTGCTTTCCTCTGCCAAGCACAGCTCAGCATGGATTCTAGCAGGATAAGGTAACTGGCCACGTAACACACACAACAGTGGCACTCTGGGTTACACCAGGAGCAGGTTGTGTCAGGAACCAGACGTACAAGCAAAGCCAGCCAAGTTCCTTGGAGTGTTTTCCTTAAGTCATGGAGGGCAGGGGGCAGACTGCGAGAGGGAGGTGGACACAGAACAAACCCAGGCTCAGCTGTGCTCAAAACTAGCTGCAAATCATGAGCCTGGGTCAGGAAACCTTGGAGGCTGAGAGGCAGACATGCTATCCTAGCCCTGGCAGGGCAGCTGACACCAAAGTGCATGTGTGCAAGGTCTACTTGTGCTGTTTGTCTGTCCCCTCTTGGCTGCTGCAGCCTGCAGAGGGGTCCTGGTGGGCCCAAGAGGGCGAGGGTTGTTCAGGTTAGTTCTCCTGCAGACTCTGTAATGAGCAGTCCCTAGACAGTGGCCTCTTCCTCAGCAGTGCAGGTGGTGCAGTGGCTGAGGCAGCTGTGCTACAGACAAGGAAGACCTCCTGCAAAGCTAAAGATCCATTACTTCCATCTGACCAGAGAAGAGTGATTCAGGATAAAGAGGGAGGTGGAAGAACAAACATTGGTCTTCCTTGCTACTGGTCATTCACATTTCTGGGAGAATAAAAGAACTGAGGAGTGTTGCTGCTTCTTAGTGGTTTGGTTATTATACATTCTCCAAGACAGGCTCACCTGGACAGTGTGAGCCAGATACAGGGCTCCACCTAAGAAAATACACTACCACCTGCAGGCAAGCTGGAAAACAAAAGGATTCTCAGGCATGGCTGACTACCTAATGCCAGGGAGTTTGTTTGTCCAGGGAATGTTTAAAAGCCAGTAGTACACATACACTAATGCAGGACTCCTACAAAGCTCCTGTTTGGACCAGATTTTAGACCCCCCCAAAATCCCTTTTTGCTATGGTGTTTACAGTAACAGTCTGTCCATAGAGCTCGTGACTGCTGCCATGTTACATTGGTGCTCATATTGATCCCTATCAGTACAAATCCTTCTAACTCCAAACATCAGAACACAATTCAAGAGCAGCACATGCCATTTCCTTCCACTTAACTAAATGGTGCCTTGAAACTCTCCTTAAGACAGTTCAGAATCAATTACTAAGATGTCACTACTCAAAAATAACTATTGCATTTCTTAAAGTTTAACAGTAAACAACATTGCCAATATATTATTGCACACAAGAAACATTTTTGGAACTACAAAGATAAGGAACAGGTAATCTAGAAAACCCAGAATAATGATCCCAGAGCCATGCCAGTGGCTGCCCCAGCAAGCATGCCCAGTGCCAGATCTCCGTCGCTGTCCCGGTAGCGCTCCCGGATGATGACATGATTTGCAGGGGGTTGGCCATAAGGTCCTAGGTAATAAGAGACTGTTAGGAGCAGGTCAAAAGAAATGTGTATCTTAATGTCATGCACTGCAACTTCAAAACAGGCCCATTCTTTCACCCTCTTCCTTCCACTGAACACTAAGGTGATGTCAGCTGCAAGGGCAGAATGAATCTCTGCTTTGGATTCAGCCTCCACATTTATTAAATAAGTCTGGAGGCCTGGCAAGACTTCTAGCATGCAGGAAGGGAACCAGTCACAACTATGCTTTGGGAGTGGATTTACCTTTTGAAATTTGCATTTAATTCTGAGGTCACAGTTGAACTCAAGTCTTGATTGATCTGTTACTCTTACATCTAGCTTAATTATTTCAGAAGCTCCATCAATGCCCAGTATGGAGTACTGAATCTATGTTGTTCTGGCTGGTCTATCTTCCTGTAGAAAACATGCTGCCTACTGTAGAGAGTTCTGTGTGCATCAGAAAGAGTTTATGAAGTGATTTAAATGTGTTGGGATCCCACTGGGAAGATTAAATCACTTAATACAGAAGTTTCACTGCACTCAGCTGTGAAAGGGTAAAGGGACTTGGTTCCAGTCAGGAGTCAGGTTTCTATGGCTCTGTTCTGAAGGAGTGGTGGGAGGGGAAGGATGGTGATTAACAGAGTTAAAGCCAGAAAGACTGACTTGGATAGCTTCTATAGGAAGGTGAAGGATACAGTTGCTAGTGATTACCTTGGTATGGATACTGGTAGGGAACAGCATAAGCTTGTCCATTGGAGGCATAGTAGACCTGAGGAGCAGGAGGGGGATATGCACCATTGTACTGATCGTAGCCATAGCCATAGACCTGCTGAAATGAAAAACCTCCATTACAAAAGTATTCCTTGCTATGTATCCCATGATGTACTTTGTTCAATTCTCCCTCATTTCTAATGCAACGTTGCACTAAAATACCCAGTCTGTACTGGTAGAATCTGTCTGCTCCCTGGAGAGGATTCAGAGGAGCTGCTCGATGACAGCTCCTAAGCAGCATCCACTCTCCACCCGTCCTGGGTGGTGAATGGCAGAGCCACAGCAGCCCTACCAGCTTCTCCTCCTGCCCTCAGCCCAACAACAGCTCTCTGGAGAGCAGAAGTGCCAGGCAGGCAGCAGCTGATCCAGGAGACTCCAACCAGCTCTCCTGTAGCGCTGTGCGAGCACGTGCCAGATCCAGGAGAAATGCTCTGTGCTCACATGTGCTGGAAGCAGTTTTGTTCTCCAGAAGAGGAGGCCCCCTGCTAGCCTGGGGAGAGCTCCCAGTGCCACACCTAGATCCTGACAACCATTCCTAACAGCGAGGGGCTAGAGCAGAGAACCTACAGTGCAACAAGTGACAGTGCCCCAAACTCTGGCTTTGTGTAGCACTGCACAGCAGCCAAAACATCCAGAAAGCCCCAGTGTACACTGTTCAGCTCCAGTGCTGCTCCTTCTCCACTGCAGAAGAACTGTGCATCCAGGAGCCAGAGATAGATACTGTGTTGCTATGACATCTTGGATACAACAAAATCCTCATGTCTTAAAACTTGATAGCTCCAGTCATTAAATCCTATTTTTAAAACTCCTGATTTTATATCCTCCCAATGCTTACACAACATGGAAGTGTAGTCACACCTCCTTATGCTAAAAGCTGCATGGCAAGTATTTTTCAAGATTAGCCAAATAACTTCTGCCCTGTCTCTAAGAAGCTTTATTTTCCAAGTTCACTAAGCAGCTATCCATTTATATACCTCCCAACCAAATCTGCCTCATCCCTTTCAAAGGAAATCCACCTCAAACAGCAGTGACAATAGATTGTTAGTGCCTTACTCTCCCTGTCCTTGGTACAAATACCAACGTTACAGCTGGATCTAACTGTGAAACAGCACTTTGGGACTAGAGTTTGAGTGCTTGCAGGACAGCTGCTTCTGCTGCCCCACTGCTGCTTCCCCAGGGCAGCCCTTACCTCGGGGGGAGGCGTGGCGTAAGCGGTGTAGGGGGGAGGAGCTGAGGAAATGGCTGTCTCATCGTACATCACATCGGATCCCACGTAGCCCTAAACACCACGGGAAGGGAGCAGTTATCACCTTGTCCTGCAGACAGCCAGTTAGCCTAGTGCAAGGGTTAAAACTTAAGGAGCTCACAGAAAGAGGAGGGAACCTCTAGAGCTGCATGCTAAGAAAGCAGTGAGTACCTTCTAAAGCTCTGTAGAAACTACCTGGAGAGCAAACCTGGGAGAATACAAACGTCTGCTCAGCCATAGGAAGGAGCTGTGAAATCCCTTACCTGTGCTCACACACATGCATACACTACACACAGACACACCCACTCCTTCCACCATGTCATAGGCTCAGTTTTAGAAATTACCCTCTTCTTCATCCTCCACTGTCAGCTAAAAATGTCTTCACAACCAAACTAGCTGCTTCCTGGCACCCTAGAGTGGTATCACCAAGTTCTGCAAGAGCAGGTAAAGGAAGGAAGCAAATGCAGTAGCCAAAGTGGCATGTGAACCTTTCAGCAGAACACTGTCACATTCTTAGCCCCTCCCACTTTCTGGCTGTCAGGAGACTTTAAAATACAGTAAGATAAACTTAACTGTAGGGATCTGGGGGGGGGCTTGCTTGTTTTTAGGGAATTACTTTGCAAATGCCACTTATAATTCTGGTCCTTTCTGAAGGCGGTCACGAGGCAAAGCTGATAACTTCCTTGATGCCATCTACAAGGAGCTCTCAAAGATTTATAACTGTAGTGTTGTATTCTTGCTTCTGACACCAAAAATGTACAGTGATGCTCTTAAGTCAGTGCTCTATCCCAAGGAAAAAAAAAGTAATTCCCTTTATTTAATTTAGATGTGAACGCTTTATTAGCTCAGTAGAGAATGTTCTTATTTTCTTTTGTACCTGGATGTAGGAAGACTTCCAAGGGCATACTGTGACCACATTCCAGGTCAAATGTGTGGTGGAGATTCTAAGGATTGCCTGAAACACACTGTTCAAAGTGCTATGTGAAGAGACAGGTATTTCCACCACCTGAGAAAAAGTCCAGCAAATGCTCACATCTTAGGAGTAAATGGCAGTGTCTCATCTCCCTGGAGCAGAACAGAACAAGCCTGCAAATGTCTGTAAATGGCACTTCTCAAAGCTAGTGGGAGCATCCTGCTATTCCAGTAAAGTTATGAGGCACTGCTGGATGCTCAGTGTTTTTGAAAGCTGTGTCAGACACCTACAGATGGACTCAAACCCAGCTGTTAGTTCAGGTCCATGCTGGAGATCCTTAGTAGCTTTGGAAAGTGCTAATTTTTGATAGTACTTGTGTAGAGAGCTACCTGCCCAGCCTTCAGCAGCAGGGGTCTGCTTGGCTGACAAGGGTGAGGCACTGGCAAGTTGTGAATGCCACCTAGCAGGGCTGGCAGATGAGTGTCAGAGACCTAAAAAGCAGCAGCAGCTCCCAACTCCTGAAACCAGGAGCCACCATCTCACACATAAAGCCCTAAAGCTAAAGCAGACAGACCAGCAGAGTTGTGTCCTCTGTGTGAGGCCACTTCCTCCACTTCCCTGTGACACCATAGGCAGCACAGCACAGCTCAGTCAGAGGCAGTCGTGCCCAGGGTAGTTGTGCCAGGACAAGTTTTTCCTTTGGGTATCTACAGATCTAACTTATATGACAGATGCCTCAGGACAGTGGCAATGTTAATGTGACTGGTGGAAAACTGAGATAAGCTTCTACAAAACCCAGCATTTCCCCCAGAAACATCTTGGGTTGGCTCAGCCTAGCCATCTAAGGAAACCTAGTGCTGAAGAGTACTCTGCAAGGCAGACTGGAGGAAGAACAAACTAACAGAACTCAGGAGTGGATCAGTGTGGTTCCCCAAAGACACAGTTCTCTAGAGAACTCCAGAGCTCACAGAGAGGCTTTTATGAGTCCCAACCTCTTCACTCTCCACAGCACAGAGGTAATATGCTCCTCCTTGGCATGCCTGCACTCCCCTCCAAGCACCTCTTGCCCCTCCCCTAGTCTGCACCAAGAAGCACCCCACAGCATAATGGATCCCTGTCAACAAACAGCCTCTTTGCTGTAAGCTTCCTCCAGCACTGCACCTGGCAGGCAACAAACTCTAGGAGGGAAAGTCTGGTTTTACTGCCTGCAGATTTACTTTTTGCCTCCAGCCTCAGTGCCCACTTTCCTTGCAGATCAGCTTCCCAAACACTCACTTCCACACAGAGGAATCATACCCTGAAATCACTCACTTCCACCTCAGACCTGGCTGCAAGGATGGCATCTGCTTGTGATCCAGAGGACTGTTCTTTCCTCCCCCACCCACAAGCCTCACATCACACTCATGACCCTGTTTTTCTCTAGCAGAGAAGGATGGAACATGATTTCAGAAATAAGCTGTTGGACTACACAGAGCACTGATGTGCTGCTTCTCTATTAGCTGTATGAAGTCTAGGTAACACTTACTGTGTTTGTTCTGGCATCCTGGAGAGCAATTTTCCATGCCCTGTAAAAAAAAAAAACCCATTGTTTAGTGGAATTAACACCACTTTTTCAGTTTAGACTATGAAGAAGCCAAGGTTAGCAACCAGAGGTCCTGCAGGAGCAGAGTTTAAGATACTGCATATGTCAAACCCTAATGATCACTAAAATGAATGCACAAAGGTTTTACACCAAGATTGAGAAATAATTACTTTCTTTGCAGAGCTGAGGCAGAATGAGGAGGAATATGAGAAGAAACAGATGCAGTTCTGAAGGTCCTCACTGCAAGCACAACAGCTATGGAATTTGCAGCCAAGCTGAGGGTAAGGCAGTAGGAAGAGAGACACCAGGGAAGCTGCAGCTCCTGCCCGAAAATTTGCATCTGTGCTGACTGAAGTGTGGGTCTTGAACAGAAGTTAACTATTCATAGCCAAGCTCAGCTGAGAGTTCTTCCTCTCAGTACAGACTGGGATATCCTTCTGCTATGTAGGGTCATGAACTACATGAAGAATGGGAAAAGTGAAAAGATAATTTATTCAGCAAGTCTTCCATTAACCATATTAATAGGATTCTTTTACTCCTCCCACCATTCACTGTTCTCAGTGACTTGATTTGCAGTGAGTTTGCACAAGCTAGACAACTTCTTACATGAGAGCTGTGTTTTTTGGGACTGACAGCCTGCTTTTACTTGCTGGGAAAGTTGCTTAAAACGTGTCTGTGACAGTTGAAAGGAAGCAAACAGTTGGGAAGAGAGAGAAAAAGAAAGGTAAGAAGAGGCAGCAAAGCCAGCATTCTCTGGCAGACTTACAGGCAGTCATCTGCACTCTCTGCACAGAGGTTGACTGTCTTCCCATCACGGCAAACAATCTGCAGTAAACAGTCTCTCTGTTTCCCCTCTGGAGGCTGGAAATCTGAGTCAGAGAAAAAAAAGAGACAAGTTATGAAATATCTATAACCACAATTTTGTGATCATATATTCAAGGAAGGAGACAGTTTATGCAAAAGTCTGGACAAAATAAACTAGGGCGTTGTAGCTGCTCTCCATGGCATCAGAACAAATTGCAGAAGGCAATAACCTGTTCTCATGCTTCAGTGTCCTGAAGGTAAGTAGCTCTGAATGTAAATGCAAGTGTCTTAGGGCAGAACCAATCCCTATTTAGCAGTAGGTACTCTCCAGCACTTGTGTGCTTCACTTGTACCAGCAGCAAGCAGAGTTCTAACACATGCTAGAAGTGAATTCAGTAATTCTTGAAAAAACTCTGCTGAGGTTTCTCATTTCCAGCCCTGCCTCACTCTAGCCAGCTCTATAATTACACCAGTAACACTATCACCAGACACACGTGTCTGCTGTGAGCATCTCATTCTCACGTGCCATCTGCATATTCAGTGCCCTGTCATCACCAAGTTCTAAAAGAAACTATCAAACTCTAACCTGATCTATCACATAGTGATACCACACCCTGGGTATCTGTAAGGGAATTCAGTAGCTGGTTGGTTTGGGAGCTCTGGGGGGACTGGGGGAGGTGGTTTGGTTTTTTTAACAACCAAGCTGCACACTTGGACATGTTCACTGCTGCAGTAGTGTTGTCAGAGGTATGCTGGGCAGGCTCTGAGGCTGTAAAGAATCTCTGAAGACACAAATCCTGAGGGTTTCATTATTACCTCGACATTCACTCCCCACTCTGAGGTTGATGCAGTGGATTCTCATGTGGATTTTATCTTCCAGGTCATGGCGGGTTTGATCATCGTAGAATATTAAGCGGCCGTCAGACCACAGGTCAAACCAGTTCTTCTTCCAGCGCCGTAAAATAGTGCCTTAAAAATCAGACAGTCACTTTTGGGGGAACATACTGGGAGGTATTGTGTCCTAGAGTTAGTGAAAAATAAACCACACAATGGCTCACAGTTGTCCCAGACATTCCTAGGAGCCAAGCAAACTCCTGTGCTACAGCATCCCCACTTGGGAACGTTACAGAATTGGGCTCCACATTTTATCTGGTATTCAAAGCCATAACTGAGCTGCTTTTAAGTGCACAACCTGGTGCTTTAGTTCTAACTTGCTGCAAGAACAAGCAGAGGATATGACTAATTGAAGACATTAAGTGGAGGTGTGGGGTCAAGTTTCCAAGTCTCCACTTATACAGCACTAATGACAGAGCAGCATCTGAAGCTGAATGCCAGTCAGACACTCAGAATATCCTGCTTCCCACTGGAATACCCAAAAGGTCACATGGACATGCTGCCATGACAGGTCATTCTGTGATGTGCCCTAAAGGCAAGGAAAAAAAACCAAACCAACAACAACCCACAGAACTAGACACTTGTTTTAAGAAAGAACTGGGAATCACCAAGTTGCTCTGCTGTTTTTTGAAGAAGTTAGACACAGTGGGGAGCAAAGGAGGCCAAAGGTCCATGACTTACTTTGCCGGAGCAGCCATCCACTCTTCACAAATGCCATTGTTGCTTAATCTAGTGGACAGAAGAGAAAATCAGTCTTCAGTATTTCTCAATAATAAGTTAGAAAGAGGCACCTCAAGGTATAATATCATCCGTTACAGCTGTGTGTACACAGCTAGTACTGCAGAGAGGCACAGCAGATCTCAGCTGAAGATACTCTGTAAGGCACAACCAGTATTCCAGGACTTAGCAAACAGAAGGAATATGCACTTGCAGCAATCCAACACGACTGTCAAGACCACTTCTAAGTCTAACTGGAAAACACACAAGCTTACAGCTACTGCTCTTGCAACACGGGGAAGAGACTGGTGTGACTGGTTCCTTACTCACCACCAGTTCCTTTCAGAGTTGTTCTCATGACATACATGTGCTTCCTGTACTATACAGTCTCAAGTTATCAAGCACCCTCATTTCTTCCCTATCTCCATTTTTCTGTACTTCCTCTTCTGCTTCTTTCATTCACTGGCTCAAAGTCCAGCTAAAACAAAAGCTGAAGCAGTTTAATCTTAAACAGGAAGGAGAAGGCTGGTTTTATGACTTGTGTTTCTTCGAAGTCATCACTGTCTCCCTCCAAGATGAACTGGAATAAGTAAAAGTTAAGCCCATAAAGTGAGATTCTTGTTTCTCCTCAACTTTTAAATGAAGCTTGAAATGGCATGGGAAGGACCCTGCATTAAATTCAAGTTACCACACATGACATTAATCACTTGGCCACTGCACTCTGGTTTATGAGCATGCTAAAGGAAGGTGATCAAGCATGGGATATATTGGAGGATGAGATTTTATTTTATAGCATAATGGTGTTCTGACTGTTGTTCTAAAATAGATTAATAAAAATACAACTATCTGGATGCAACTGAACTAGAAAAGCAAGAACAGAAGCATTTTAAGCATCCCTTGAGGAGGCTGCCGTTTTTAGAAATTATTTGTGGGCTTGTTAGCCAGTATGAGAAACAGATACTTGAACCTACCAGATAACATTCTCCCTGCAGCAGCATGGGGGGGGGGAAAGGTGTCATAGTACCTAGACAGAGGAACTCCTCCCAGGCATGGAGTGTATTTAAAGCTGGGGGGAGGGCAGAGAAAGGGATGAATTCTGTTATCTTCTAGAAAAATATAAAAAGTAAGCATCCACTCGTTTTCGGATAGTTGTAAATACACCATGTATTGGATATTACTTGTAGCTGTGTCCTGTTCACAGTACTGGGCAAATACTGTAACCCACAAGTGAAGACTGTAGCCAGCAGGGTTTCATACTGAGGAATGCCACACCCAGCACAGGCTCGGGTGTGACAGTGAGAACCACCTTTGGGTAAAGTTTCACCTCCAAGATAAAACCTCTTGCTCTTGGCTTTTGTCCCAGCTCGCTGGGAAAACAAACATTTAGTTGACAACCCACTGAAAGGGAGTGTCAGACTCCTATCCTGCTTGAATCCTGGTCACCCGGCCCTGCTCTGAGCTCTAAGCATCCTGTTGTCACCTGTCTAGAGAGAGAGGGCTTCAGAAACAGAGGGAAACTTATCCTTCCAAAATAACAAAGTGGCACAAAGAACCTGAGCCTTACTCTGCCACCACCCCTGTATATGCTCCTCTCCCCCTACAGCCTCCTTCACAAGGAAACAGTCCTCTTGCTCTTCGTTTCCATGGGAATGGGTCTCTCCAGTGGTGCTTCCATGTCTTCCTACCAGTTTGCCCACTAAGGTGAAATCATGGTACACTTCCAGAGGCCTAAGACCCAATAAAGAACTTGTGTGAACTTCAGTTCTGTGCAGAGTGCTGGAGTAGGTCCCAGAGTGTTTGCTGCTGCCTTTGAACCCACCGTGTTAACAACAGCATCATGAAATTCAACCGAGACCCGTAAAGGGGAACAAATGAAGAAAACAGTTCTCCTGACGAGTGAAGCTTTGCCTGTGATTACAGAATGGTTCACAAAGTCTTACATTACAGAATGCTCTCTAGGGCTGCAAGAGCAGAAGAGGCCTCAGCAGCTGTACAGCATCTTGCCTGTCATCATCTCAGATACAACAACTACATTTTCCCAACACAGAATGTAAGTGCCCAAAACTTCAGCTCTGGATAGAGAGTGAGGAATCACACAGAACAATCTGTCAGCACTGAAGTAGGAGGTGCAAAAGTAGTTAGATATTCTTCTCTGGTCCTTTTTAAGCACGAGCACTCACTTGAAGCCCTATACAGTATTCACAATCAACCCACATTATTTTTAAAAGAGTACGTGCAGAGCTAGAAGATGGCCTGGCAAGATCAGCTGCAGCTGAGTATTGTTTGCTTGTTAAACTAACTCAGCACAAACCAGCATGGAAAATGGGACTTAAACGAAGACAGATCAATTTATCACCAACCTCAATAGAAGTTTGTTGGTGAATGAAATCTAGAAGTAGTAGCACCCTAAGCTGAACACAGGTTAAGAGTAAAGCAGCCAAGGGGTGGGGCTGTTCCTGCTTCCTGGAACACCAGATTAACGTTTTTACACAGAATGTAAGGTGGAATATCCAAGTCTATTCCAGTTCACTTCATGTTCCCAAACCCAGCTGGCTGGTAGGAAAAGCAAATTTCAACACTAATCAAGTGTTTCTACCCGCAGCTGGTAATTCCTGGAGCAGTTTTGGTGAGTGCAGTCAGCCTAGCATGGGCCCCACTCTGCTGCCCGT